>NC_090791.1:9692826-9877826 GCF_040054535.1 Antennarius striatus | reverse complement strand
TCACATGTATATTTGAAGTGAAAGTGTGCACACTTGAGCAACCTCTGAAGCAACTGTGTGTTTATGTGTGATTGGAAAGAGTGGGTCTGCACATGTTAACATTCATACCCCTTAATGGATATGCTACATTTCCAGTGAGTGTTCAACATATACCTAAATCTAGGTGCTGATGTGTTTCTGTTTATTTTTCTTTGTACACATGTTTGAATGTTTTTAATGTTCAGATGGAATTATTGAAAGCTTGCAGGCTTTGGTGTGGCTCATTAGGTTCAGATACTCCCGCAGGATGTATTTACTCAAAACAGGTTTTAATGAAGTCTCGGTGTTGATATTTCAGGCAGTAATTGCATCCAAATTGCTCACACATATAGACTGAAAATTTCCACTTCTATTTGATTATGTCTATGTTGTCATTCTTTACACTATAACTGTGTAGTATTAAATAATAAGTAGTAGTGATCTATGAGTTCTTTGTGATCAAGCAGAATGTTGGGAGCTTTCTTTGGAATAGTTTATCAGGGGTCAACCTGGAAGGAAAAGAAAATGTCAATTATAGGGAATTTATTGGACGTTGTAAAATTTGCTTTGCTCCTCTTTGAACTGCACTTCTGCAGTACATTACTAACATATATACACACACACACACGTATGTGTGTGCGTGCGTGCGTGCGTGAGTGTGGCAAAATGTGACGTTAATTGAAAGGCAAGGCAGGCAAGTTCTTTTGTATAGCACATTTCAAGTGGACAACAAGCGCTTAGTTTTACATTAGAGGTAAAGAAAGCATTGAAAAGTAGAAAGGTGAAAGCATGATTTAAAACGATTTAAAACAAAGAGAGAACTTTAAAGAGTCTTGAAAGGCGCTGCCTTGATTTGGACTCCTAAATTTAATCTATTTAAATGCAGTTGAAAACAGGTGGGTCTGTAACCTGAATTTAAATAAACTGTTAGTTTCAGCTGATTTGAGACATTTCAGGAGCTTGTTCCTGATGTGTGGAGCATAGAAGCTTCTCAATGTCTGGTTCTGACTCCGGAAACTGATAAAAGACTAGATCCAGATGACCTGAGGAGTTTTGGTCCTAAAACATTCATAGCTTTAGAGACCAGGACCAGAACTTTAAAAGAAAGTCTAGTATCTAATGGACAGGGAGCCACTGTAAGGACCTTTGAACTGGACTGATGTGGTTCACTTTTTTGGTCTGAGTGAGAACTCGAGCAACAGAGTTCTGATTGAGCTGCAGGAGTCTAACTGATCGTTTAGGTAGACCAGTAAAGAAACTTTGAAGAGTTGATGAATGAGGAAAAAAAGAGAGAACAAAGACTAGAAGAGGTGGCTGTTGTGGACCAGGAAGTAGCAAAGATTAGTCGGGATGAAGTGAGGAGGGCATTGAAGAGGATGAAGAATGGAAAGGCACTTGGTCCTGATGATATACCTGTGGAGGTATGGAAGTGTCTAGGAGAGGTGGCAGTAGAGTTTCTGACTGGGTTGTTCAATAGGATCTTAGATAGTGTGAAGATGCCTGAGGAATGGAGGAGAAGTGCACTGGTGCCCATTTTTAAGAACAAGGGAGATGTGCAGAGTTGTGGCAACTACAGAGGAATAAAGCTGATGAGCCATACAATGAAGTTATGGGAAAGAGTAGTGGAAGCTAGACTAAGGGCACAAGTGAGCATTTTTGAGCAGCAGTATGGTTTCATGCCAAAAAAGAGTACTACAGATGCAGTATTTTCTTTGAGGATGTTGATAGAGAAGTACAGAGAAGGCCAGACGGAGCTGCATTGTGTTTTTGTAGATCTGGAGAAAGCTTACGACAGGGTGCCCAGAGAGGAACTGTGGTATTGTATGAGGAAGTCTGGAGTGGCAGAAAAGTATGTTAGAACGGTGCAGGACATGTATGAGGACTGTAAGACAGTGGTGAGGTGTGCTGTAGGTGTGACAGAGGAGTTCAAGGTGGAGGTGGGACTGCATCAGGGATCAGCTCTGAGCCCCTTCTTGTTCACTATGAAGGGGAATCTCCATGGACTATGATGTTTGCAGATGACATTGTGATCTGTAGCGAGAACACGGTACAGGTGGAGGAGAAGCTAGAGAAGTGGAGGTTTTTCCTGGAAAGGAATGCAGGTTAGCCGCAGTAAGAGTACATGTGTGTGAATGAGAGGGACTCAAGTGGAAGAGTGAAGTGGAGGATTTTAAATACTTAGGATCAACAGTCCAGAGCAATGGAGAGTACGGAAAGGAGGTGAAGAAGTGTGTACAAACAGGATGGAACGGGTGGAGAAAAGAGTCAGGTGTGATGTGTGATAGAAGAGTTTCAGCTAAAATGAAAGGAAAGGTGTACAAAACTGTGGTGAGACCAGCGATGTTGTTTGGTCTAGAGACAGTGTCACTGAAGAAAAGACAGGAGACAGAGCTGGAGGTAGCAGAGAGGAAGATGCTGAGGTTCTCTTTGGGAGTGACCAGGATGGATAGGATCCAGAATGAGTACATCAGAGGGACAGCACATGTTAGAGGTTTTGGAGATAAAGACAGAGAGGCCAGACTGATATGGTTTAGATATGTCTACAGGAAGATCAAAGAGGAGGTTTATGGATGTAGTGGACATGACAGTAGTTGGTTTGAGGGAAGAGGATGCAGAAGACAGGTTTAGATGGAGGCAATTGATTCGCTGTGGCGACCCCTGAAGGGAAAAGCCGAAAGGTGAAGAAAAAGTAGAGATACTGTTACAATAATCAAGCTGACTGAAGAAGAATGCATTGACTAGTTTTTCCTAATTTTTGCAGGTCTTCGGTTCTTGAGATGTTCTTCAGGTGATAACAGGCTGATCTCGTGATAGTTTTAATGTGTTTCTCAAAGTTTAGGTCTAAGGTCCATCACTACACTCAGATTTCTGGCTATGTTAATGGCTCTCAACGGGAGCAGACGTCTTTCTTCTGTCTCCTGTTGTCTCTATCTCTCTTACTCATACCCAGACTGACTCTCACTTATTCTCTGCAAAATGACGAAACCAAAAGGAAAATCGGAGGATACTAAAGATCAGATGGTCTCTATGAAAGAATTAAAGAGTGAGTTAAAGAGCAACTTTGATAAGTTAGGGAGTGACTTTGATAAAAAGTTGGAAGAAATGCTCAAACCGGTGCTAGATGCCTTGGAAGAAATGAAGGACAAAATGAAGAAAATGCAGAAAGACATGGATGAAAAAGACCGAAAAATTGTTGTCTTGGAAGAGGGACAACAAAGAATGGATTATTTGGAACAAAGCATTCGTATAAATGATGTGATTATCACTGGAATCAAAATCAAGCCGAGGAATTACAGAAATGCTATGGCTAGCGCTGACATTGAATCTCTGGAGCAACAAGTGAGTTCTCAACTGAGGGACCTGGAGATAACTATAGATCCGGACCAGATTGAGACATGTTACCCATTACCATCTGGAGGTAGGAGACCACCTGCAGTGCTGATAAAATTCAACAATCGTAAACACAAAATTGCTCATCTGAAACAAGGCTTCAAACTGAAAGGAAAAAATGTCTACATTAATGAGAATCTCACTAAAAAGAATGCTGATATCGTCAAAAAAGCTCGACAACTGAAGAAGAATGGACTGATCGACAACACCTGGACGAACAACTGCAGGATCTTCATCAAAACAAAGGGGCTTTCTCCAGACCAGATGAAAACAATGGTGATCAGGAGTGCAGAGGAGTTGGTGAAATATGAGCAATAAAGACAGACAAGAATTGTTACTACACCAAAGATCAGCACAACAGAGTCACTTCAATATTGGGAGCTCTACGATTTTGGACACGTCAAGTATTTCATAGAACAGTCGAAAAATCTACACCATTGATGTCAGAAACATGGACAAATGAACAAAAAAACAAACAAAACCAAAACAAACAAAAAAACAACAACATGTATTTGTAATAACATGGGATAACATTAACTTGTGACTTTAAAGAGCATGTTGATATCTTTTGACAATATAATACCATAAGAAACTGTTCAAGTGTATGTAACAAACTGGTTAATTCTTGTATGAACACTGTCTGCTGAAAGAGGTTAATATGATCATTATATTCTTGTGGAGAACACTGGCAAGGTCAACTTCTTGTTTTGACTATCCATGATGTTAACAAACCTTGTGTTCCTAGGAAGAATGTAAACATGGTTATACTCTAGGGTAAAAGGCTAATATCTGGAAGTGGATAAGGGTATGAACATCTGTCAAAATTCAATGTATGAGCTGGTTAAAGACTTTTAATATCTGAGTTTGTTGATTACACATTCTAATGACAGAGATGTTTTTGTTGATAATTTAGGGGACGGGAATCTTACAAGCCAATGGCTTCTACCCGTCAACCCTTTTTTTTTCTTTTCGGATGTTGTGGATGATGTTTCAACACTGATGAAAGTGAAACATGTTGTAATAACATGTCTGGAAAGAAGAAAAATGAACTGAATAAATAAATAAATAAATAAATAAATAAATGGTTCATAAGAATATAGACTGAAGCTCTGTGGTGACCTGCAGTCATTTCTCTTTGGCTCACCTCAGTTTTGTTTTTGTTCAGCTGAAGAAAATTGAGGCACATTCAGTCATTAATCTCCTCAGTGCATTTACTAAAGCATGGACAGACCCTCGGTCTTCTGGTGACACTGTAATATATGTGTGCCATCAGCAAAGCTATTGTAACTAATGTTCGTCTTCCTTACAACCTGGGCCAGTGGCATCATGTACATTTTAAACAGAAGAAACCCCAGCATTGAGCCTTGAGGAACTCCAGATGTCATTTTTGTTTGCTTAGATTTAAAGTTACCAATTGGCACAAAGTATTTCCTGTTCTCCAAGTCCTATTTTCCCTGTTGAAATTTGTCTACAATAGATGTAGTCGTGTGTGCACGAGGCTATATTTACATTAACGAAGAAACTCAGTTCAGGTAGTTTACCTTCATGTGACACAAATGTGCTCCGTTTGTTTTTGCCCGGGCTGTTCTCTGTGTAGGTGTGTCTGTGTTTCCTGACAGGAGTGGTTTCAGTTGTGCTTGGGTCAAGCTGTCAAATTCAACTTTCTATTAAGAATGAATCTATACCTTTCACATTTAATTGCACCACTAACTCCTGTCTCTGTCTGCCTGCAGTGACCTCTGGCTCGACTCCCAGCACTGAAACACCTCTTTACACTTGGACCTCTGGCCCAGTATTAGCTACGCTACAGATCTGATCCTGCCTCTTCCAGGTCTCCCTAAGACCTCCTCCACCTCATTTTATAATAAATCACCTCTTGTCACTTTGCCATAATGTGTGAACTCTTTTTTAACTGTTTTCAGAGCAGATTAAGGACATCCCTTCTGACATGATAGACGGTCAAATACAATGTCATGATGTGTTCTCTACACATATGCGCAAGGTAAACAATATGATAAGCACGAAATGAGCAAAGTATGTGTTTAAATATGAGACTAGTAAAGTTAACATTGACGCTTACACTTTTTGGCAACAGCTCTCTCATTTATTGATTATTAGCATGATTTAGAATTAGGGGTGTGTGACTGTTCAATGGATGTTCACCCTGATTGCTGGACAATCATTACCAATCAAATGATCTAGATTACCAGCACAGCTTAGCTGTTGATTGTTTGTGTTAACTTCTACTGCAGAAATGTGAAACGGAAATATATATTCTCCTGTGTATCAACAATATCCCTCCTTTGTTGGTTCCTATGTGGCAGGTCTTTGTTTGGACAGATTTGCTGACAACCTCTGACCTCCATGTGAGAATCCCTTTCGATATGGAAGTGTGCTCAGTCAGCTTTTAATAGTTGTCTGATTTCATTTCCCATTTTATGTTTACACCATTTCTGCCCTGGTATGTTGTAGCTTTGTCTTTTATGTTGCCGTGTTTGATAGTCCCACCAGTGACAGGTTTGCTTTCACTTCTTAAACAGTTTCTCCTCCTAATTTATTAATTTCTGTTAGGATCAGTGAACAGCAATATACTCGACCAAAATCCATACATCAAATTCACTGAAGAAAACTCATAGCACTTAATACATCTTTGCTAACCCGTGCTAATAAGTCAGCCAAATTATGTTTACTACATGTTAGGTCTTTCATCTACTAAAATGTCATCATAACCAACATTAAATTAGGATTAGTCCTGATGTGAATACTTTTAGACCAACCAAGAACAGACAGAGAAGGGGGCTTACAGTGATACACTAAAATGATTTTTGTTGTTCAACTGTCCCACTAAATTGCTTCTAGACTTTTGAGGGTCTTTTGAGGGTTTTGTTTTTACCTTATATTTTCCCTTGGTTTCTGTGGGAATGATGTGAATTTCACTGATTTTGTCTTATCAAAATGCTGTGTTCTTCCGATTCCACTACTGTCTCCTGACCCACCCCTTCCCCCAACAGATATTTCTCTGTTACTTGTTTCTGTCAGACTTTAAATGCAAAAACATCTAGAATTACCAGTGATACATAATTGCACCACTGAGGAGCTGGTCAGTGCTTTTAATAGTTTGTGTAGTGGTATTTTAGACTATTTAGCTCCAGATAGATATAAGAAGTTGAAACTTCTTCTCAGCCATGACTGAAAAACTACGAATCTTATAGTAGGAATGCAGAAGGACAGAATAGAATATTTTTTTAAAAGTACAGACAGGATTTTCGTTTGCTCCCCTAAAAGGACTGCCTTCTTATCAGGGCACAATCCATGAAACAAGACACACAATTTTTATGTCTAATTGGAAAAAAATAACAAAATTCCAGGATCTTTTTTTAAACAATAAACTCTTTGATCCCTTACCAAATCTGACAGATGATTCTACCCTTGTGAAATGTGTAGAAGTTAAAGTAATATCCTAACAAAATGGCAAAGATTCTGCAGTATTTAAAAGTTGACCTCCGAGAAAATAACTAAAATTCCTGCAAACCCTCAAGTGTAACCCAATTCCCTCAAATCTTTCTTTTGAACCCTAGAATGCTCTTGCAAAGTCATCCACCTGTCCTTCAGCCTTTATTCCCATTTGTATTTCCACTTGCATTTCAGACAGTTGGTACAGATATTTTTGCTATTATTAACTGTTCTTTATTTCTCCCTATAATTTAAAGCATGCCACTGTCTTCCCCCTCTCTCAACCCTCCTGTTTTAAGCAACTTTACACCCATTTTTAAACTGCTCTTTCATTGTAACAATGACATAAAACTAAGTACACTTATGAATTTAAATGATATATTTCACATACCTCAGTCTGGGTTCCATTCTAAGCACATAACTGAGACAGTCAAAGTTAAAAATGCACCTGAGGTGCAGTACAGTGGTGCATTGGGTAGTGCTGTTGCTTCACAGCAAAATGGTCCCAAGTTTGACTCCACCTGTGTCATTTGTGTTGGGTTTGCTTGTTTTTCTGTGCCTGCGTGGTTCGCTATGGCTTCATCCCACCTCCAAAAACGTGCCCTTACACTAAATTGTCCGTAAGTGTGACATATATTTCAATGTTTGCCCTGTGATGTGCTGGTGACTCATCCAGGGTGTGCCCCACCTCTTGCCCAATGTCAACTGGAATAGGCTCCAGCATAACCTCTGACCCAGCTAAAGAGGAGACAATTGCTGATCATCAGCATCATCATAAGGAGACCTGAAAGTTAGAGTTATTTTTGACTATAATTTGTCCTTTGATTCTCAGGTGATGAAATTAGGACAGACCTGCTCTTCTCAACTGAAAAGCATGTCATTCCTCTCATCCTCTGACTTAGAAGAGGTTATCCACACTTTAATTTCTTCTAATCTAAACTAGATTACTGCAACACTTTACTCTGGTAGTCAAATGCAAAAGATTAAAGAACTGCAGTTGATACAAAAGGCTACTGCTATAGTCTTTTCACACACATTACAGTAAGAGGCACGGTGGTGCAGTAGGTAGCGCAGTCCCCGCACATCACGGCAGTTCCGGCTTCGAGTCTGTGCGGAGTTTGCCTGCTCTCCCCGTGTCTGCATGGGTTCTCTCCGGGTTCTCCGGCTTCCTCCCACAACCAAAAGCATGCAATCAAGGTTAATTGGCCGGTCCCAAAGTGCCCGTAGGAGTGTGTGTGTGTGTGTGTGTGTGTGTGTGTGTGTGTGTGTGTGTGTGTGTGTGTGTGTGTGTGTGTGTGTGTGCGTGTGTGTGTGTGTGCGTGGTTGTCTGTCTTTGTGTGTGGTTCCACGGCGCACTTGCGTCATGCCCCGAGTGTCCCCCGCCTCACGCCCTATGCCAGCTGGGATAGGCTCCAGCTTCCCGTGACCCGATGCAGCAGATAAAGTGGAAGAAAATGAATGGATGTATGAATTTGATTATTTAAATAAAAATCAAATCAATCAAAATTGACTTTCCATAATGTTCAAATGAAATAAGAGAATGTAACTTCAGATATATTAGTAAGCAGAAGAGCAGTGACGTGCGGTCAGGAGAGGCAGGTGAAGCACAGCCTCACCTGCCATCATGAAAGAAAAAAATGGAAAATGGAATAAATAAATTAAAAGCTAATATTTATCCAGCAGGTGGAGGAGAAGCTAGAGAGGTGGAGGTTTGTCCTGGAAAGGAGAGGAATGAAGGTTAGCCGCAGTAAGACAGAGTACATGTGTGTGAATGAGAGGGACCCAAGTGGAAGAGTGAGGTTACAGGGAGAAGAGATCAAGAAGGTGGAGGATTTTAAGTACTTAGGGTCAACAGTCCAGAGCAGTGGAGAGTGTGGAGAGTGTGGCCTCACCAGCCATGAACTTCACCGCACGTCACTGCAGAAAAGTATTTGAATTTACTGTAATGTATGTATAATGTGTGTAACAAGGGCACACTGTTCATTTATCCTCTTTGACGGCACATGATGATAAATGAAAGCCACGTAAATGTAAGTGCACACTTACATACATAAACACACAAACACTACTCACCAAGATGTTGAATTATAAGTCATGATCTCCGTTTGGCCCTTACCTCTTCACCAAGACCTATGCTCTGCCCTGGTTCAGTTGCCCCTGATCTCCCTTGCCGCTTCTTTAACACAGACTAATGGGAGACATAAAGACTTGCTGCAGTAGGGGGCCATTTCAATCTATCTCAATGAATGGCACAATTAGCATTCACATCTTTGTTTGCAACCAGGGACTCAGATGCCCCTTGTGTTTCTGTTAGATCAATGTTTTGCAGCAAAAACTCCCAATATTAAATTAGGAATCATACATTCTTCATAATTCATTTAGGACAGCAAAAATTGGGAGTTAGAAACAATGTGATTAATGGCTTAGGCATTTCAGTCTTATTTTTATTAAAAAATAATAAGAATGATGTAGCAGCTGACCAGCAAGGATGTAAACTGAATGCTTGTTGTAAGTGTTGTTCAGTGTGTCAGCGGCAAAAAGCATACATTTTATAAAATGAACACTTAAAACAAACTGCAACATGAACACCCTTTTTTCTGCAGAATTTTGGCACTGATGCTCAGTTGAATATGTATTGTGTGAACAAATGAAAATGTGACAGCCTGTTTTCTCATGATACCAGTATTACAGAGAGGTAATTATGTTAAAGGGCTGTATGCAAGACAATTCCCTAAAGCCAACATATAATATTACCTTCTGCCAGAATCCTGGTGCACAGTGAGTCAAAAAGGACCCCTACCCCGAAACAATGGCAATTAGCAGTGGGTTTCCATGAAAGCAGTTCAATCCAATATTAAAACACAAGTTACCTATTGTGTTCTTATGTCATCATTTCATAAATGAGCAGCAGGAAAGCATCATAAGCCATGAGCCAAACTACAACAGACAAGAATAAGTGTAGCTACAACAAATAGTATCTCACATTTATTGAGCTGCAATGATTCCCATGGTGAGAGATAGGGGTGCATGGGGTCCCATAAACAATGATTGCTCAGTTTTACTGCTTTCAAGTTCACATAATGAACAAGAGGAAATTGAATCCTAAATTACGGTAGTTGTCACTCATGTGATACGTGATTAGAATACTGAAATACCTGGCAATGACACAGACATAGAGGGTATAGAAATGTGCTGATTTTTAATGGTTTCTGAGAGCATGTTTGGACATTTGTGTCATCTGTAAGTTAATTAGAGCATGTATAAATACATAAACACACATGGTTTTGAGGCTCACAAACACTGATTTCAAAGACAGAAACAGAGATCTGATGATTCAAAATATTTCTTTGATCCAGATCATGTTTCATTGTGAGGTAGACCTTAAGGAGAATTATTCATCAAACTTCTGTCCAAGCATTGTGAGCATTTTCCATAAAGCTAGAAGTAAACAATCTTTATCCTTGTGATGATTTGGACCACCATCAAAACGTGTGTCCCTGGACAATACCCAACATTTCCAAAGGATTTCATTAAAATCCACTCTTAATTTTTATGTGATACTGAACAAACTAATAAAAACACTTTGGTGCAGGCAATAATGACTGGGCTCCCACCCAATCCAACAAATGGCCACAGCATGAACATGAGGAAGTGACATAAAAACAGTCTGTCACTATAAACTAAGGAAATATTTAAGAACCAAGGATGCATACTATTGTTCAAGCACTTGTAACTTTATAACTATATAACTATATTACTATAAATAAGCTATATTACTTTATATACTATATAACTGAACCTATACAATTGCAGCCTAATAATCATTGTACCACATACTGTAGTCCTGTGATCATAATGCTTTCATTTTATTTATTTTATTTCATTTTATTTTATTTTATTTTATATACTGAAATAATCCTTGAAGGGAAATTAGTGGCACACTCTAGTTAATCAATCACATGCACATATATTAGTCCGTACAAGCCCTGAACACACACACACACACACACACACACACACACACACACACACACACAAACACACACACACACAAACACACATAAGGGGCGTGTGGACATACAATGTGAGGCAGAATGGCGGGCACCTCCTTTCCTGGTGGGCCCTAATGAGCCACTTGTAAAGGGGGATGGCAAATTGCTCAAGGGCGCCTCAGCAATGCTCGGGAGGTGAGCTCGGGAGGTGAGCTGACAACTCCCCACTCCGGGTTGCTGGGCTGGAGCGGGAATCGAACCGCCGATCTTGTGATCATTGGACGACCCGATGAGCCGCTGCCGCCCCCTGCTCCCATGTCTTCTTGGTTTGTTGTGGGACTTCGTGAATATCCACACGTTTACACTCACCTCCTTTACATTTCATCCTGTCCCATAATATGTGAATGTATTGAAATGTGTGTATTGTGGAAGCGCAGTGTGTCATTTATTAAATGACTTAACCACCATGAATGGCACAACCAGACACAGAGAAAAGAGAACATGTACGATTTGTATAGGAGCACATATAGAATATTTGTTCCTCTTCCTCTTTTGTGTTTAACCGTTCTATGTCCTATAAACACGAAATATTAAACAAGAAGCACATTTCAATACATTTCCTGCTGGCTGCATAGACGCTTTTTGTGAAATTGGGAACACATCTACAAAAATGTTTACCACATACAGCACAGGTTTAACAACAGCCTATAAATACAAGGAACTGCCACTCCCCTCACAACACCCTGGAGAAATCAGTTGCCGTTGGAATGCGTATAGCTCCATATCCCCTGCCCTTTACCTTCATTCCCCCTTCATCACAGGAGAGTTCCTCTGAGACTGGGGGAACAGCTGTGTTAAAGCCCTGTCATCCAGTCAAAGAGACCCAGCCTGGCTCAGTTTATCCTGGCCTTATATGCATAAGTGATGTAAATCATCCCAAAAGGCAGAGGCCACATCATGCAGGTTACATAAACCTGTGCTCACTGTGTTGTTTAAGTGGTGCCCTATGCATTCCTGATAAGACAGGGAAGACTTGTAGAATTATTTGTGCTCCAATTCAACAGTTTCAAGTAACATCACCTTATGGCTATGCCAAATTAAAAAAGAAATTCAAAGGTGGATATAAGGATCGCTCACGCCCTGTTGTGAGTTAATTCATTTCATTTCAATATAGTACATTCATAAGACAGTAAAATGCTAGTATCTCCGCATATGAATGAATAAAGATGAACAGCGTTGATACACTTGGGAAGCCAGTTTTCATATGCACCAATGCAAAAGTGCACAAACGCTCACAAGCACATTCACATTTAGAAAGCAATCTACTGTACATAAAAACGACTACTAAGGTACATGGCATATTGAGAAATTGCGTAATGCCTGATGTGATGCAACAGCGCTATCTCCTGCCCAGGAGAAAAACTGCTAGATTGCAGCAAAGAGACTGTGAACATGCTCTTCTCCCTGTTCCTATTATTCTCCCATCTGTCTGGTGCTAACCTGCTAATTCATCTGGATTCACATAAAACAATAGATCTGTCATTAACACTGAGCTTTCTCTCAATCATGATTTTCACCGTCACACACTCACTCACACACATAAACACACACACACACACACACACGCACGCACGCACGCACACACACACAGACACAGGCACACTTCTTGCTCACTCGCCTTTTTTATCACACTCATTTCTATTATTGCAGCCTTGTTTCTTTCTAATCCCTTTGCCACATACACTCCCACCTTCCTCCTCCTCCTCCTCTTTCTTGATCTCTGCTTGTCTCCTTATTCCTCCCCTGGCAACTCCCTCCGCCTCTTTCTGCCTCCGTCTGACGTCATAGCAACCGCAGTGAAAGATCCTGGGCGTGCTTGACAGTGCACATCAGTCTATCAACACTGAGATAGGCAGCAGGGCAGATGAGCACTAAAGGAGATGTCGTAGGGTGAGAGCAGTGGCAGGAAGGGATTGTGCCTCACCAACATTGATGTGACATGTAGGCTGGACGTTAGCACTGTTAGGGTTATGTGCCTAGTAATAGGCAAGATCAGTGCAAGGCTGCAACATGTGTAATAATATGACTCACTCTTGCACAATGCAGCAAACTAAGGATTGGAATGGACAAAAGAACATCATACTGATGCATGAGGGCACAGACAGGAGGATATGTAAGGTGAATGAGATTTGGGGAAGGACATGTTTTTTCACTGTATGCATGAGTCACTGACAGAATAAGAGAGAGTTTTGAGAAAATGGAGGTCAGATGCAGGAACAGTGGGCTGAACTGTTGAAAATGTAATAAGAAAAGATTACTGTAGGGTGGGAGCTCCATCTGGAAGGATTATTTGCTCCTCATTCAGAAATCTATGCAACATGTGCTTTCTAGCAAACAATGCAATCTCTCACTGTGCAAATTTTTAAGCCCCAGAATCAAGTTGCTTGTTCATGTCATGCATGAATCATCTCATAATCAGGAGACATGCTTATCATTGGATTCTGATGCCCATTTAACCGGACTTCTTCTAACTGAAATGGTTAATAGCGAATTGTCCCTAAGGTCAATTTGCACACACAAATATAATTAGAATATCTTTGGTGCTTGTTTGATGGTTGGTGACAACATGAGTGATGGAGGCTTGCAGGGTGTGTAATAAAAAAGAAACATTCACTATCCTGTCTAGCACTCGTTACACTAAGATAAAGACCGATAAATAAAGTGATCCCCAGTGCCATAGTATGCCATGTATTCTTATTAAGTGTGTGTGTGTGTGTGTGTGTGTGTGTGTGTGTGTGTGTGTGTGTGTGTGTGTGTGTGTGTGTGTGTGTGTGTGTGTCTTTGTAATTATTTTTATCTCTTTAGGTGGTTAAATGTGTTTATTGTTATTAATTCTGTGATGTTTTTTGTGTTCCATGTTCCTGCATTTAGTGTTTTATAGATAAACTTGATTTGATTAGATTAAATAAATAAATAAAAGAGTAGGAACTGGGCTAAAACATAACATCAGTAATTCAGCATTGTGGATAATTACCATGTTGGACATTCCCTACAAAATGTTCAAATTCTGCAGGGAAAAGTATGCCGATAATTTCACTACTTAATATTCAAACTAACTGATAATGTTCAGATTATAAAACAAAAAGAGACGCGCATTTTTCATGTGAATGTCGGAGGGACATCAAACTATCAATGGATCGATTGAAGAGGTTAGATGTTACATTCTAATCAGATATCAGCACCAGACTGACATGATAAAGTGTTTTATTTGGTGCATTTGTTTTCGTTTTGCATTACATTTAAAGTTGATTTGAATCGTGACAGGTTGATATATGTGCTAAAATGGACCATGAGAACACAAACGAATGAATGGAATATCGTACGTCACGGTTTACGTCACCTGCTTTTCTGCGGATGAATATTTTTACTGAGAAGTGTAGTTCCGGGATCAGGAACTACTTCTCCTCCTAGTGGGGAAAAGCCTTCTACGGGTGTAAGGATACCACAGCCGCCGTAAAACGAAAAAAAGAAGATATCCCTGAGCTACACGTCGCCAGGAACGTCAACGAAAGCAAGTCACAAATATGAGGCGAAAGATGACTTAACTTGAGGTGTCTTCCTATTTCCACCGACAGAAGACACGTCCGCTACAAACCGTAATCCCTTCGCTGGAATAATGTCACGATAATGTCACGGTGAGTGACTGTAGCAGAGGCTAATAGTGTACCATTCTGTGTAACTGCTAGCAATACGCAAAAAGGTAGCAAATATCGTTAACAGTTGTCAGGTCAGGCAACACATTTCACTGCCCATGAGACAGATGTTTGTACTTCATATCAGTTTGCAAATACTTTTGATGCTTTACGTTTCGATTTGTAAATTTTCTAGTAATGTTTTAAGGTAGTTGGCCTAATGTGTTATCATTGGAAAAATTACGTATTGTTTATTTTGTTGCTTTTGACTGAAGTGACGTCATTGTGTTTTGACGTTGCCTTCATCGTCATAAAGGGTGCTCATACTTGCATGTAACTTACTGCAATTTCTCCAGTACGACGATGGGACAAGTCGTAGACACTGCATGTGTCTAAAAGAGTTTTTGATTATGCACCGTCCAAAATGAATGAAACAGGCTATTTGTACTCAGTATACTGCTTTACGTCTCCCTTAAAGCTAGTTAGCTAGCTACGTGTTGCTATTTGCCAGCTATTGGCTTATGATTAAACTGAGATCATCTCAGAGATTCCCAATGGAGTTCCCAATATCCTAAAGAAATGACAACCCTGTGTGTATATGCTGTATAGCTGAGACTGAATCAATTGATGTGACACTTGTTTAGTACAAAATGGAGCTGGATGTCTGCCAAAGATAGCATCTGAGATAACTTAGTGGAGCGTGAGGCAGTAATCTTCTGACATACAGGGCCTATGTTGGTGGCTGTATTCAGAACAGGGGAACCTGAGTCACCATTGTTTGCTTGAAGAACAACAGGAGGAGGTGGTAGAGAAGTGGAGGAGCATATCTGTAGGTCAGGCCAACACTCAGTGAACAAGGTGAAAAAAGGAACCTTTCTTTGCTGTTGTAAGAGGAATGGTGTTGTCATGCTTACACCACAGACCCTGTCTTAGCAGCAGGATGTTTCTCTTTGCTTTAGTTGCTGCAGGGTGTCGACCAGTGTGTGCAAACACAGGTGAGGACAGCCTCGCCTCTGTAGTGGGAAAGATCCTCCTGTCTTCTGAATATGTACTGGATCCAACCTTTGCAGAGACCAAAAAAGGATTTGTTGTCATCATGGTGTCATCATAGGAGGTTCCTGCTGACTATAAATGGATTGTACAGTAGTACAAGAGAATGAGCTTTCATGGAATTGACAGTAAGTGTCATTATCACAGAACATGTCAGCTTTCTCACCAACTCCTTTACAACTGAGTGACAGTAGCTGACTTCCCACTGAAAGTATTTAAGCTTTGCGCTAAACTAGAGTGGGGGAATGCTCTCTTGTCCAGAATGCATGCGTTATGTTTAATGTTTTTGGCAAGTGCATTGCTTAATCTGCACTGAGGTTAAAACATGTATGAAGTATGGTAACTTGTATGATCTCATCATATAAAACAGGTAAAATATTTTTTCAGATTTTGTAGTGTAGACTATAGTTTGTTTATCTTCAAATCTAGCTGTATATGTCTGACTACACAAGTCAACAAAATTGATAATAAAGGTCTCATTGATTTTTTAAAATGTTTTAGTGTAGAAATGTTGTATATTTTGTCTTTAAATTAGCAATGAATATCTTAAATAGCTTCTTGTCATAAGATTGTAAAAAGCATACGTCTTAAGGAATGATATTATTACTTGTATTAGGGCCTTGTAAATAAATGGCATGAAATTTAAAAAAAAAAGACTACACTACCTTTTCATGTGGGTTACAATTGTGATATTTGTGATGCAAAACACTATAATACATGAAGCCAGAGGTTTTAATGTTAGTAGAGAACCATGAGTATCATATTGCCTTTAGTCTAGACAGAATTGTATTTTGTACTTTGTTCTTTTGACTCATGAATCTATAAATCAGCATCTTGTCAAACAAACAAAACGTGCTCACTTTTGGCAAATCCAAGAAACTGGCACTTCAAAATGATTTACTGGAAATGATTGCTAATCAGACTTATGTTGAATGACTCATTGATTAATCGTCTAGTTTTTTTATTTGATTCCAAAATGTTCAGCAATTTGCTGGGGATTCAGTCGTGATGGTATTCTTGGCAGGTGATTCAACTGTTAGTGTTCTCTTAAGGGAACATCTCCAAAATCCCAGTACCTCCCTGAGCTACATTCAGTGCTTGGCTGTAAATGCTTTGCCATCCTCCAAACCTAAAATTGATTTCTCATCTCTTTTAAGTCCTAAATCCCTCTTCAGATGGTGCAATCCAACTGCTGGAGAGAATCCTTAAGCATACTGCTGAGCCTCTTGTCGGTCACGCTTGTTGCAGTGATGCATCTGCCTTCAAAAGTTCATTTTATGTTTATCTGTGTTTACGAATCATGTACAGCTTCAGGATATTTTAATATGAATATGAAAGTAAGTGTGTGTGTGTGTGTGTGTGTGTGTGTGTGTGTGTGTGTGTGTGTGTGTGTGTGTGTGTGTGTGTGTGTGTGTGTGTGTGTGTGTGTGTGTGTTATAGTGGTTAGGCTGCAGTTTGTAGACAGGGTAATGAGAGGCCCATTTATATAATTAGTTGTGACTATTTAATAATCGAGGCATTTGTAATCATTCTTTATCCTCAGAAATTATTTGTAAGAAGCATATTTTTGTGGGTGTTTTGGATCTGCATTCTCTTTTAATTTTATTTTCTAGCAATGTAAAAAAAATACTTCTGCCTTTTTGTCTTTATCTGCTGGTTCTTTTTCTTACCAGTCTCATCTTTCTATGAAAATTTTAAAAAATGTTGTGTAATCCTGCTGACTAACAAAACAGACCAACCTTCAGACAAAGGTGAAAACGTAACAATCATTGCAGAAGTTATAAAATAGTTTTCAATTTTAGACATTATTCAAATGAAAAACATAAATTGAATTTACTCTTTGAATTTGTAGTTAAAAACTCTGACTCTTCCAGCAAATTGCTTGTTCACTTTGCCCAGACATGTTTTCTGTCTTTAACACAGTTCAAACAAAAGCTAAGTCACTGCATCTATTCGCCACTGGTGAGAATAGCTATCCTATGACAAGACGAGACCAACCAGAAAAGCTCAATTTTCATAATTTCACTTACTGTAGAATCACTTGTATCATTAGTGTTTGAAGAGGGTCTTGATTCAGATTTTTTTTTTTTTTGTAAATCAACAGTTGTGTTAATGGAGAAGAAGCAGCCTGAAAGAGGATACTGTGTAATGACTTGAAATCACAGATAGGGTCAGTGAAGAGCATGTACAGTATGCTGAGACTAGCACTAAAGTACCCCCCCCCCACCTACCCACCCATGTGTACTTTAGTGTCTTGCTCAAGGATGTTTCCACTTCTTCTGTTTGGACAGTGCTGCGATTGAACTACTGACCATTTGTCTTCTGTCCTTCTGCAGAGTGAGTTCCAGCTGCTGACCTTTCTATAGATTGACTGCACCATTTGCATAAAAAAACCTTCAATCAACCCCATTAAAATGTCAGGTAAAGATTTGTATTAATTTGATTTTCACCAAAGGTTAACTATTAATTTGAAGACAGATGATCTTTTCAAATTTACATGTTATCAGCGCAGTTTATTTCTTCAGGATTGTTGGATTGTGTTTTGTCACAAAAATTAACGTCTTTTTGTTTTGAATGTAATTGAATTGAATATGATATAATTTATCTCATTACTGATTTGATCATTTCTTAACTAGTGTCAAAATTCTTTTATAGTATGTGTCAAATTTTATGTTTAAGTATTCATTTTCTAATGTATGAATGTGTTTTAGGTACCTACACTCCAGCTCCTGGTGGGCCATTCTCTGCTCTCACTCCAAGCATGTGGCCCCAAGACATTTTAGCGAAGTACTGTCAAGTAAGAATATAACTTCCTATACATGTAATATACAAACCTCTGTAATTAAACCACTTTGGTGACAGTAAATAATGACTAAGGAGAGTATGACTATTTTAAATGAGTAAAAAATAATCTTGCACACAACCAGACATCTAGATAAATATGAAACTTTCGGTATCACCTTACACAATATGAAGACAAGCAAAAAAGCCCTGAAGGATTGTGTCTTCTTGTGAGTTTGATATTTGACATCTAACTGAAGCTAAAACAGCTTTGGGGAACTGCTATGACCCTCTTTGGTGGGGCCATTCATTGTGACCTTTCCTCTACTTATGACATGCATGCTGTTTGTTTGTCTCCATAGAAAGACCCATCAGAACAGTCTGAGCGTCAATATGATGAGTTTGGCTTCAGAGTGGACAGTGAAGGTAAAACATGTATTTCTGCATTCCTCACTCTGTTTTATCTAATTCCTTGAAAGTAAGCAAACATATTTCTTGGGATCTTAAGTTAGATTTTATACACAACCTGACTCTCAAAGCTGTCTCGGCAGCTAATTTAAATGATATTTTATCATTTTCCTTGCTTGCTGGTGGAGGCATATGTTTTGTTTATCTTTGACTCCTGTTTGTTCAAGACCTGAATACAATGTATGATTATGCCTACCTCTCAGTTCCTGAGCCTACATGGTACTACATGTTACAAAGATCACATACACAACTCAATGCTGATACACAACTAAATCACTATCACTGCTTAGATGGTGGGAAGTCAAAGTCGTGGCTAGGCACTGGAGGCTCTCCCCAGCGTGAAGATCCCCAGCAGCGATTGCGTTGGCAAGCCCACCTAGAGTTCACCCACAACCACACAGTGGGTGACTTGACCTGGGAGCTCATTGACTCTGTCCTTCCACGCTCCGACCGTCTGCGTTCCCTGGTGCTCGGTGGCATTCCTCACAGCATGAGGCCACAAGTAAGAAAAGCTGCTTAACATAGTTAACTATTTTTGTTTTTGATGAAAGGAATGTTTACACCAGGATGTATTTTGGGCAAAAAATACTGTTGAATATGGTTCTGTGAGGCATTCCCTTGCCGGATTAGTTTGCACTGGAAGCTACAACAGTACCCAGCATGTAGGTGCCCTTATAACATCACCATAGCAACACAGCAGCAGCACAAATTGATTGATTGATTGATTGATTGATTAATTCAAATAAGTCATGCATTTTTTCCAACCCATGGAATAATTTTGTGAATAATTTGTAACACGATGATAGTATAAATAAATGTATAAATAAATAAATGTATAAATAAATGTACCTTTGACTTAATTATAACATTTTTTTAAGTGCTGCTTCATCACATAAGAAAAAAATGTCAGCTTGATATTTAATTTTAATTTACCTTTAAGTCAACCATGTATAAGCAAAGCCTGCAGAAAACTACGTTGGCCTGGTTATAAGACTGGCAGGGTTTTCTTGGGTCTTGACAAAAACGACCAAGGTTCAATCCCATCTCAAATCCGAACAGTTGAAATGCACAAAATTCTAAGCAGCTACAATTCCCTTCGAGTATTTGCATGATTTATCTCATTATGTAACTACTGTTATTGCCTGAAGTTTCAACACTTTAACAAGGACGTTTTGTCTGTCAGCTGTGGATGCGTCTGTCTGGTGCACTGCATAAGAAGAGGACCTCTGAGATCTCTTACAGAGAAATCATCAAGAACAGTTCTAATGATGAGAGCACCACAGCTAAACAGGTAAAGTGAAGTACATGTAAGCAAGCACAATCCTACTAAACATGGCATGCAGCAAAACATACATTTTAAAAAATAGACAATAAAAATTAGCAAGCCTTCACTTGCATATTTTTCCACTAACATAGACTTTAGCATAGATTTTATAAAAGTCCGAACAGCCCCAAAACACAAATGAAGTGTCTGTCAATGTGCATGATTCTATCGTTCTATTTGCCATAATAAACTCACATGGACGAAGTACATTGAAAAATTGGACAGTCATTATTAATTTCAAACAGACTTGAAATACAAGTTTGTCTTGACAGCTGGTGGTGTTGATGGGTGTTCTTTAAAGGGTATGCTCTATAGTTTGTATTCTCACCAGTAGACAGATGATGTAAGGATTTGATATTGCAATGCTGCCATACTGCTCATGTTATAAAGTTGTAAGAAGGTCTCAGTGGATTGAAATAAAGCTACCCTGGATATTAGAAATTAAATTACATGGATGAATGTGATTAATTCATTTTTTTCTGCATTTCTCCTCCTCCAACCTTTCTGATTATTCTAATTGTGATGATTTGTTCCTTGTTAACCTCTGTGTCTCAGATAGAGAAGGACCTGTTACGGACTATGCCAACCAATGCCTGTTTCAGTTGTATGACTAGTGTTGGAGTGCCAAGGCTTAGACGCATACTTAAGGGCCTGGCCTGGCTCTATCCAGACATTGGGTACTGTCAAGGCACTGGCATGGTGAGATCATACTCACGGAACCCGTTTTAATCACAAAGTACACCAATCGACTGACGGAGCATGGTTATGATCTCCCATTTTCCATCTTCAGTGCTGCTTTTGATCCTCTTTTCCCTCTCAGGTGGTTTCCTGTCTGCTGCTCTTTCTTGAAGAGGAGGATGTCCTGTGGATGATGTGTGCGCTGATTGAAGACCTCCTTCCACCGGCCTACTTCTCCTCCACTCTGCTGGGTGTCCAAACAGACCAAAGAGTTCTTCGCCAGCTAATTGTTCAGTACCTGCCGGCACTCGACCGCCTTCTGCAGGAGCATGACATAGGTAAGTCTGACCGTTAGGAAAGACGGTGAGCGTGACCTGGGTCGCACTGCCAATGCGACCATTCAGCGAATGTTATCTGCCACCATCTGCTGCCCTTTGATGATATTAATATTGTGATAATTTTTCTAAATCAGTTGACATGTCAAATGAATGTACACTGTTATGAAATGACCTTTCTCCTACCCCCAGAGTTGTCGCTGATCACACTCCACTGGTTCCTGACATCATTCGCCAGTGTGGTGGACATTCGTTTGCTCCTCAGGATCTGGGACCTGCTCTTTTACCAGGGTTCATTGGTGCTCTTCCAGGTCACATTGGGCATGCTAAAGATCAAGGTAGTTTCACTGTAGCACCCATAGTGCTATACTCTGATACTTTACTTTATGCCAAGATGGGTTATTTCACTGCTATGGTTCCTCAAAGGCTGCCTTAACCCATTTGATTTACATGGGTTGAATATGATAGTCATGTTACCAGTTAAAGTCAACAAATGCATACATGGCTAATGCAAATTATAGCTGTAGATATTGAGCATTAATCCTTATGTGATCTAATCCCCTTCTGCAGGAGGAGGAGCTTGTATCATCAGAGAATTCTGCATCCATTTTTAACACTCTGTCAGACTTGCCGAGTCAGCTGAGAGATGGGCCAGCAGTTCTCGGAGAGGCTATGAGGCTAGCAGGAACACTATCCCAGGAAACCCTGGAAACCAACCGTCACAAGCACCTAGCATACATCCTAAATGAACAGACACAGCTCAAAAATGGAACCAATGCAACTTTCAACACGAGTCTCAATAAGGTAAGTCTTCGCAAAGCTACTGTACTGTGCCGAAATATCAGTTACTTACAATTAAGAGGTGTGTGTTCAATAGTCCTGCTTTTTAATTCAAAATAAATAATTTATTGCGTGTTTGTACATTCAGGTGGTGAGGAGACAGTCCCTCCGCAGGAAGTCCACCTTGAGCTCTATGCTGTTTGGGGAAGACGAGGCAGAGGCCTTAAAATCCAAGAACATTAAGCAGACTGAGTTGGTGGCAGCATTGCGGGAAGCCATAGCTCGCACCGCAGAGCACTTCCACTGCCTGGACCCACATCACTCCAGCACTGTGAGTTCACACACTGCAGCCTAAGAACAGTTTTCTTTATGTCCTGCTGAGGACTGAATCAAGGCAGGCATCCCATGTATCACACTAAATAATTTTTTTTATAGTGGAATCGTAGTATCCAGTAAAGCTACTGTCATTCATTCTAACCTGACCATTCCCATCCTGTATCTCTAGGACTTGACACCTGACTACTCCATGGAAAGCCACCAGCGAGATCATGAAAACTTTCTTGTGGTGTCCCGCAATCGTCGAAGACGGGCGAAGGCTTTACTGGACTTTGAGCGACACGATGATGACGAGCTGGGATTCAGAAAGAATGACATCATCACTGTGAGTCACAACTGAAATGCAAATGAACACACCTTTTCTTCATTTTTTCTGAGTACACACATATGCATGTACACACACACACACACACACACACACACACACACACACACACACACACACATACTTGACATTGTTTTTTTTGTTTTTTTACCTTTCTTCTGCAGATCATCTCACAGAAGGATGAACACTGTTGGGTTGGAGAGCTCAATGGCCTCAGGGGTGCGTGCCCTCTTACCTAACGCCCACAGTGTCAGTATGGATAAATGATTTTTCAATTATAGTTTTCACTGATCATTTGAAATGCATTTTCTTTGGCTCTTTGTAACAGGTTGGTTTCCCGCTAAGTTCGTGGAGATTTTAGATGAAAGAAGCAAAGAGGTATGAAATCCGTTAATTGTCCATTAAATTTAGCATAAATGTTCCCCTGCTGATTCTGATCTGATTAAACTTTGTTTTTTACAACGTTACATAACATTAAATTTCTGTTTTTCCTTTTTTGTTTCTTAACATTTCCTTTCTAAACTGTACCAAGTAGTGACTGGAGCTTTTGCGTCTGCCCTCAGTACTCATTAGCAGGTGATGACTCGGTGACCGAGGCGGTGACAGACCTGGCCAGGGGCACGCTCTGTCCAGCCCTAAAGGCCATATTTCAGCATGGGCTCAAAAAACCATCCATACTAGGAGGACCTTGTCACCCTTGGTTATTCATAGAAGAGGTGGGAGAGCTTAAGCATTATTGCACAAATGGTTTAATCAAACTCAATGGTCTCAATCACTGGTTTTCCCTCAGGCGGCCAGTAGAGAGGTAGAGAGAGACTTCAATTCAGTCTACTCCAGGCTGGTACTGTGCAAAACCTACAGGTAAACCTGTCCTTTGTTCTCTCAACTTATTACAGAAGTATTTAATGGGAGATTGTAATCTTTTTAAGCAAAGAGTTAGAAATTAAGTCAATAAATAAATACAGTTCACAAAAAGCATTGTAAGGACTACACTGCGCCCTTGTTCCTCCCAATTGATGTGTTCCAAGAACCACAAGCGAATAACAAATTTCACGATAAAGCGACAAACTATTTATCTTAGTATTTATGGTAATTTAAACATTTATGAACTCACGGCATACTGATATTAAACCATCTTCTGTCTGTATTACCTTTTCCCACACTCTTATCGACTGTTTAAAGCAGTTTTGTGTATCACGGAAGTCCGAGACTCACGTAACGTCGCGCATTTCTGGATTCCGTCAGCCAATGGAATGTGTGTACGGAATCACGTGGCTGCCTACCAAAAATCCGCGATGAGGTGAATTCTCAAGCGTTGATGCGCAAATGCGCAAGGGCACACTGTAGATCACTTCTACATTCAACTGGCTTGAACAGTATCCCACCTTGTTAGGAAAAATGATTGGTGTGTTAAATACTGGAGATGCTTACTATCAATAAGGGCTGAGCTGTTATAAATGTGTTGACATAAACAGTCCTATCAGGGTTTCCTCTAGATGACTTGTTATGTGTGGTGTCAAATATCTCAAACTGGGACCAGCATGCTGGTGCTGACCTACTGGAGGTCTAACCAACCGGATGTGATGAGCTTTCTGACCAGTATGAGCCCTTCCACCGCAACTTCAGTTTAAAAAAAATAAGACAAAAAATACTAAAGCTCATATCATGAATTTGTACTGGAATCATTCTTGAATGTCAGTTTGATTCAGAATTAATCCTCTCATGAATCAATAATGAGGCAGTTTTCAGTACCTTGGTGCAGTTGGTATTACCTTATTAAATGTCAAGAGGATAACGTTTGGTGAAATAGTATGTGAATTAATAATTATAAAGTGTCTACTGTAGTGTTATCATGATGAACCCAGCTGTGGAGTGGATATTCAAACACAGTTCACTCGCTGATTTCTACTGTGTGAAAGTGACATTAGATCCACTTCGAATGTGTGTATTGGAATCTCATCATCTTCTGGTCTTCAACAGGTTAGATGAAGATGGGAAGGTACTAACACCAGAGGAACTGCTGTACAGAGTAAGAAATAATGACACGTTTTTTTTAAATGACACACTAAACAGATTTTTTTTTGCTTGATGTGTAAGATCAGGCTTGAGGTAAATGTTTTAATGGCTTACTTGCTGACATGTCACTTTTCTACCATGTCTCCGGCTGTGTTCAGACTGCAGGCAAACCGGATTCCAATCCGATTCCGTTCTCTATCCAATTTTAAGGGCTGATAGTCCACATTGTTTTTAGCAAGTGTCCCAATGAGATCTTGCTGTTCAGACTCGGCCATATTATTGGCCAATCTGACAAGTTGCTGTCAGGGCGGAGGCGTTGTTCACGCTCTGTAACGCGCTTGGCACTTGTGTTGCATAGAGCGACATCACAGACGATCAAAACCGATCTGTATGTTTGGAGTTGTTCAGACTGAAACACATCTGTTCAAATGCAATTTGGAACTACCCCCCGAAAGTGGGTTCAATCCGTCACGCACAAATTGGATTTTATGTGGAATGTGACTGTTCGGCCTACAAAAAAGCTATCCACTTTCAATCTGGATGGGATAAAAATCGGATTTTGGCTGCTAGTCGAAAGCAGCCTTTGTTCAGTCCGTGGGACTTAGTAGAAAGTACATCAGTGCCCTCTGTCTGCTGTTCACAGGCAGTGCAGTCAGTCAACATGAGTCATGACGTGGCACACGCTCAAATGGATATCAAGTTCAGATCTCTTGTCTGCGTTGGCCTCAAGTGAGATCAAATCCACCACACAGAATTGAGTCATTACAGTCAGATATGACCCGCATCTAAACATGTTTCCTCTGTAGTGAGCAGGTGCTGCATCTATGGCTAGAGGTGTTGTGCTCCAGCATGGCTGCTGTGGAAAAATGGTATCATCCATGGTCATTCCTTCGCAGTCCTGGTTGGGTCCAAATCAAGTGTGAGCTCAGGTAAGACTTTATTGTAATGATTAAAAGAGCATTCTGTTTTACTGGGGTTAGCTCTCCTGGACTGAGTCATCTGTGGCTCCAGTATCCACCCAGTAATAACCAGTCTACTGTTGTTTCTTCAGGGTCTTGTCAAGGTTTGCCTTTAGCCTCTCCCAAGATTGTGAGTTGCCTGACAAGAAAGAGGTGAGCCAAGCAGATTAGCATCGTATCCCCACTCACACAGCAGCAAGCAGGTCTCAGAGCTCATTACTATTCAGGGCAGGAAAATCTGATGACTTTATGCTATTTCAGAAATCAGCTATTCTAAAAGCAGAAGTTATGGACGTGCTGATTCAGCATCCCCTCTTTAGTTGGTAACATGCCACAAAGGAGTCAGTAGATGCTTTAGTATAGTAATTACATCCCGCTTCAAAGCAGTAATGTATTGTAATTTTCAGTGTTCTTTTGTTCGTCCGTTTGTTCGTTAGTATGTCCACCAAATGTCTTTGCAACCGTTGCAGATTGAAAGATGAAACAAAAAACACATTACTCCGGCAGCAAAGGGGATGAAAATGAAATGATGACCATGACCTTGAATATACTAGGTCAAGGTCAAATTTAAACTTTTGTACACTCAGGAACCAGATAAGATAAAAAGACGAGGGAGAAGGCCGGTGCAAGACAATAGATCAAACCTAGTGTTTTTAATCTACCTGTGCACTAGCATTGATCTATGGTCAAAGCTAATGCATAGCTTTGACCTACCCTGAAACGTCAAAGCTATGGACTTGTACTGTACTACTTTCAGGGTACCCTGACCTACCCTTCGCAGGATGTTGCATCTCTGACTGCCTTGTTAGTTACTAGTTTTGTTATCTGCTGATTTAGGCCTTTTACCTTATTGCACCAAATCAGTTGTGTATTCATATCAAGCGTTTTAACTTTTTTACAACGTTTCAAAAGTGAAGTTTTGAATATGATAAAATACTGTATATCATAGTATAAATAACCTTCTTTATACCAGACGTTGCTTCTTCCTATTCAGTACTTTTCACAGCCTCAGAATGTCTAGTTGCATTTGTTCATCACCATTTATGAGCCATTCAAGTTGATTCAGTGTTGTCAGCAGTGACCTGTGTCAAAAAAAAACCTTTTCTCTCTTGTCAGTAACTTCTTTTTGTCTTTAAAATAGACTAAGTGCTGTTTGCAGTCTAATGTAATTTTTGATTTAGTCTTGATTTAGAATTTCATTTTTATTTTTGTAAAGGCTCACCACATTTTATTTTTCTTTTCAGCAGAAGGAGCAGAGACCATTGAAAGAGGGAGTGCAGGACATGTTGGTTAAACATCACCTCTTCAGCTGGGACATTGACGGCTAAAAACACTGCAAAAAAAAACAGGACTGAATTCTTTCTTGTGCCATGTTCGATTTTCGTTTGATTCTTTTCACCTGTCTGTTACAGACAGTTGAATCAGACATTTGTCTGCCACGCTAAGTGACTGCTCTACAGACCCTCCCCATCACATTCCCTTTCAGCACTGGACATTAGCAAAACCCTAATAATCAGCTCATTGTCATAAAAGCCTAGTCAGCATATGCTGAGGAAAGTGTGCATTGAGGTACGCACTTTATTGTAGAGATTTAGCGCAAGAGGTTGCACTACATGGTGAAATCTATATACACAAGTCATTATTCTCACCTGTTGGAATGAAGCAATTCAACAGTAGGTTTGTTTTCAGTCCCCACTGTTCAAGTTTCAGAAGTTTTCACATATTTGTACAGGAGTGAGATGTGTTGTCAACTTTCTTGCATTTACTGCGAATCTGTAATTCTCTGACAAAAACTGGACCCTTTAACAGAATCTTTAGTTCTTCAATATTCATGTTTTTTCATACACACACACATACACACATTTGGGCAAATTACAGAGTATGGATGAATTAAAGATCTTTCTAAACGTTTCTTCACCTACAGCTGTAACGTTAGATTAGTTTTGAGGAATGCTGTTTACCTCAGTGACATAGATTCCACTAAATATTTTGTGAAACACTATTGTTGCACATATCATGTGAAGCCTTTTCAAACTGACGTACAAGACTGTGTTACTGTAACAGTCTGCAGTCGTGACTTAAAATGAAGGAAGCATAAATTATTTTTCTTTTAAAATCTATAGTAAAAGTTACATGTGATTTGCAGTGGGGTTTTTTTCCCATATAACCACTAAGTGAAAATGATTCAACAGATGTCTTCATCTGTTGTCGTGTCTCACCGTAAGTTACCACTTCTAGCTGCACACAAATTGAAAACTATGCTGTTACATCTGTAGACTATCCTTAACAATGGCCAGTAGTAGCTGGGGCCTTCAGAAAGTTTTATTGACAAAATGGAATTTATTTAAATTTTGTGATGCACAGAATTTTTTTTTAAATTATTTACTGTGTTATCTCCTCACTTTTTATCAAAGTACTGTTTGCATACTTTATCAATAGTGAATGTTTTTTTTTCTTCCTGCCAACTTCATTTGATCCTGCAGTTTATAAGCTTGAAATGGTCTTTTTAATTTCAGTTGAGGATTTTTCAGATTTAACTAACTTTCCCTTGTGCAGAAAACAATCGGCTTGTTTCAGATTATTTTAGCTCTTGTAAGAACTGTAAGTCATTTTAATATTTCTTTTTAATTCTGTTCAGTTGTAATCTTAGTGTTGTGCTGTCTGTTGCCCAGGTTGTGCCAGTTCATGGGAGACACCTGTCATAAACACAAGAGCAATTGCCGTGACTCAGTTTCTGGCCTAAAATAAGTTTTGTTCAGTAAGAGTTATCACTTTGGTTGCGTCCACCTGTGATACGTACAACTATTAAGACGTACAACACAATGACACTGTTTAAATTAGGCAATTTGTTGACAAAAGAACAGAATTACAACTAAAAAACAATTTTTACAATGGTAAGTTACAGTATTTTTTTCAAACGAGATTTATGGAAATTCACATAAAGAGGTACTGTTGAACATCAGCAAAGTTTATTGTCGCTTTTTTTCTGCAACAAAGTGTGTTTAAAATGTCACGTTAACAGCAACAGGCCTGAACACATGGGCCCCTAAAGGGAACAAGTAGCACTGCAAGAACTGCATTTCTCTGAACAACTGTTGAGTGACAATGACGACATGTGCTGTATTTGTTTGTATAAAGTTTGAAGCATGGCGGATACTACTGAATCTAAGAGAGCGAGTAAGGGGAGTGTGAAAGATTTAAAACCATCCAATAGTGAATGTTCTGCATGTATGCAAATAAATGACAATTACAACATGTAACTGTTTATATTTTCCATATAGCTAGGATTGGAAATCAAAATGTGTTTCTGCTACATTCATTTATGATTTGTATACAGTTTACACAATGGCATCTTTCCAACCATAGCACACCTAACAGCTAATTTACATATGCAGTATAAATAGATCACAATGATGACTTTCATTGCAAAACACACAGAATGCGTTGAGAGAAGGGGTCGTTTATAGCTGCTCATACTGGTTTCCAGCCCTCTGTTGGTGGGCTTAGCCTCCATCTCTGCAACGGACATTGAGCCAAAGGAATGTATGCTTGTGTTTTGAATTAAAGGCATAGAGAATATGCTTAAAGTAAAATCCTGAGGCTAAAATTAAAGATCGCCAAAACTATTCAAAATCGTAAAGGCAGCTGACATTAAAATTCATTCACTGGATGCCCTCCTATGGTTTCCCTTTAAAAAAATCTACAAGATTTTTTGTAAACGCAATAAGAGTGAAGAGTGGCTCGCTAAAAACATTTGTGTCCCTCAGGATTTTGTGGAATGAAGACATGGTAGAGTGACAACAGAGAGAGTTGGGGGTAAACGGGGGTCAAAGGGGCATTTCAGCAGCCTCCCGCTCCTGATGACGAGGGAGCTGCTGTTGAGTTGGTGCTGCTGTTCTGGCCTTTTCCCCTGTGTCTCTGGCCTCCACGCCTCCTTCCACCTCCCCCAGACTTTGGCTGCAAGGAAGAGAGAACAAATATTTGAAAAGGAACCACCAAAAGTGAATATTTTTTTTAAGTATTCAAATGCTCCAGGTGACAAAAGGGACCAGGACACATTACATAACCAGCAATCATTTACTGGTCAAAATGCATCAAGACACTGGGCTGCAAACAAAAAAAGTCAACACCTGCCCTGTCCCGGTTCTCTGCAGTTTTTTGTGACCTGATTTACCTTGTTCTCTTTGTTGCCCTCCTTTATTTGAGGGTCCTCATCTCCCTCTCCCTGATGAAGCGGGGAACGCAAGCAAAGTAGAGGAAGAGTATCAAGAAGAGACACAGCAAGACGAAGATGAAGTGAGATCAAATCAAAGCAGGGTGTTAAGAGGTATTAAAAGACAAGTTGGAGAAGAAAAGTGAGCGGTTCATGTTAGAAAAAATAGCAGAGGCAGGAAATCACACTGAACGTTATTTCACGCTGACATTTTTACAACTTGTTTCCTCACCGGTTGTGTCGTGTTTGCTCCCACTGACTGTGTTCCCATCGCTGCTTCATCACCAGCCACCGTAGTGCCGTCGTCTTTTCGGAGAAGTGCTTTCTTTGTCGACTGCATTTTGATTTGTGGAGGTTTGGAATTTGATGGCAAGTTATTGGTGGATTGCAAGAGCTGAAAAGAACGTGGATCAATATTTGAATCTCGACAAAATAAAAAAAATAACCACAACCTCAAAAGATCCATTCAAATTAGGAAATTCCACATGGCTTCGCCTGAGGCCTGTCAGGATAGGAGGTGAGATTAGATCTTTTAAGGTTTTTTCAAGTACATTTCAAAAGAAGTTGGTAAAATATGCAATGATTTGCAGATTAACATTAACAAAATAAACGATTTTAAAAGTACTCAGTCATTCAGTCAGGTTTTGATCAAATCTGGCTTCTGTTAATCAAAACCGTCCTTTGTTTCTCATTTCTTTCCATTTTTGAAATGATAACTAAGAGGTTCTGCGACACATGCCAGTAGGCTGTACTACCTTGGTGATTGTACCGACAGCCTTGGTGCGCCCCTCCCTGAACACCAGCCTCTGGTCGCAGTGAAGGTACTCGGGGGTTTTGATGAATCGGAAGTGGACTGCAGCCTTGTCTCCAGTCCGTAGGCAGTCTCTGTTCATAGACAGGATGGTGGCCGTTTGCCTTATGCTGCCACAGTGGACTGAGTGATGGACAGGGACAAATTGTGGATTGGATTAAAAAAAAATCAGACAGATGAGACCATTTAAACCAAACATTCCTAAAAATGTATTTGGTAAGTTGACTATATATCTTCATGGTATTGAAACCTAAAATTCCAGTCGTTGGCATAAAACTGCTAAATAATCAGCACTTTCTTTCCAACTACCCACCCATGGCCTGGTATCTGGGCGATATTGTGGTGGGATGATGCAGCACCAGGATCTCCGCCTCAAACTCCCAGGTGGCCTGTGGGCACAGCCTCGGCGATACCATCACCATGCCTTTCCTTATGGATGAACGCTTGATCTTTAAAAGAAGCACGAGAAACGGTTTCAGTGATGTGAACATTGGAAACAAAGAAATAAACACACATTTAACCTTTTTCCATGTCGCACCTTTTTGAGAGCGAACGAGGCAGTCTGGCCACCTCTGACCTCCTTCACAGGCATTCTCTTCCGGTGGATTGATTTGACGGCGATGGGGATGAAGCTGCCCAGGGGGTCAGGCCCGAGCAGCATGGTATCGTTCAAACGTATGAGTCCACGTAATGTCGTACCTGATACTACCGTTCCCACTCCCTGAGAAATAAATACAAATAACTAGATTAGATTACATTTGATAGGTGTGAAGATTGTATTTGTGTTTTCCTCACTCCTATAGTTTACACAGGATAAAGCATTTAATGATGAGAAATGTCACCAAATTGTCACTGCTCAAAAGTACCGGCACAGAGTAGGTGTCGTCTATCTGAAATTCAGCTGGCTGGTCATCTCGGTAGGAAGTTCTAGAAGACAGCAGGTTGAGGAACATCTTGAGGAGGTCCATGTTCTCTCCAGTCACATTGGAAATCTGAAAGATGGGGCACATCCTGGAGGCACATAACAGAACCACAGAGGTTACAAAGGAGCATTTCCAACCTTCAAACCCAATCTGTTTAGGCAGACTATGTACCTCTCAGAGCTGAAGTTTGAAGCTGTGACGATGACGTCATCCTTGTTCTGTACAAGGACAGGGATCTTCCTGCAGCCAGGCGACTTCAGCAACCTCTGGAGCAGCTTTAATGTCTCTGTTTCAAGTGAATACCATACAGATCAAAACACGGCGAAACAACCCTACACACAACCCTTTACACACAGTAGTTCAGTGATGTGTTAGTGTTGTATTTACACATGTTAATTATGAAACATGGCTGAGGGCAGTTCCAGACGACCCCAGAGCACTGACCTTGCAGGATGTTGGCTGGACACATGTCTATCTTGGTTACCACTACAAACACAGGCACATTCAGGGCTAAGGCCAGACCCAGGTGCTCTTTGGTCATCCCTACAATTCCTGCATTACTGCCCACCTGGTGAGGAAAGAAGACGGAAAAAACATAGGTTTGTGTAACTATACGGTGGACACTACAGTCATGGTTAATTTCATTGAAGATTTCTTTCTCACCATGAGCATGCAGAAGTCAGGCAGGTGCCCAGTCATCCCAAACACAGTGGTCTTGAGGTATTTCTCATGGCCAGCCAGGTCTATGAAGGTAATGACCTTGGAGGACTTCTCACAGATCTTGGTCCAGTCCAGGCTTCCTCCATGACTATCGGGTTTGTTCACCACCTGAGGCCAGACAGACAGGGACAGAGTTGTAGCAGTCAGTCACATCCTACACACATCCTGCACCACAAAGAAGAAACTTCTCTTCTCTGCCCCTCACCTGTCCCTCCTGGTCAAACCCCAGGATATCATTGCCCACGCTGCTGGTTCTTCCGCTCTCCATCTCATGTTTGTGTCTAAAGAGCTTCTGGCGAGCAAAGCCCCTGCCGTTGTCCAGCTCTCCATGTGTTAACACCCCCAGCAGAGTACTTTTACCAGCATCCACGTTACCCACCACTGCAACCCTGAGTGACAGACGAGGAGCAAAGAATTACTAAAGCCATACAAGGACGTAAAGTCATTTGAATGTTCTCATCAAAAAGTGTCAAAAATATACTGGAAAGAAACTGAGCAACCATTGGTATAGTGAACGGGACCATGACCCAACAACGACCACTCACCTGACCTCCAGGAAGTCAAGTTCACCCACACGCCGGCGGATCAGATAGTCACGTACCAAGCCGGCAGTCTCATTGCGCTCCCGGAGCGGAATGAGGTCAGCATTCAGTTGCTCACACATGGAGCAGACGGTGGCCGCTGACGCCTCCATGTCCTTATCATCCAGACCCCAGTCACCACCATCTACAGCGAGATGAAACAGAAACAAGATGTAAGGAGGAACAAACAGGCCCTAGGATGCGCCAAGGTTTTATAAAGACTATATAGCGGAGAATTGGTTAAATAGGAATTGCATTTAAAAAGTTCCATAACCATGTGTATTTAATCAATTTATTCAACATGACAATTGATGAACCACACATCTCCAGCTTTTGACATTGTTCAGTATGGTCGGACCAACAGCAAACACACCTCTGTATAACAGGTCCTGCAAAGGCATGTGAACTTGTGGAACTGAGACACGGCTGAGGAACAATTGTAAACAGAGTCATAAACCGTTAACATGTTTCTCACCTGATCCCATCCCAACCACGTAAATGGTCTCTCCACATCCCTCTTCCATCCTGTCCCGTAGCTGACGGAGTAATGAGTCATACTGCTCTCCATTTGGGCTAACAAGTGCCAGCTATTGGGTTTGTGCATGTGGGGAAATAGAGGGAAAATAGGTTACTGCGGAAGTTGTGAGCCTGCCTGGATGGTTTTCTACACCTGATGCATGATTTAAGTAAATAAATTCTTTCATTCAACTTGTTGCAGTCAGTGACATCATTTACTGTTCTCAACTCCTGCAGTTGTTTCAAACTGACTGGACTTCAGACTGATGTAAACCGAGACGTTTTTCCTTCGGTTGCCATATGCAAAAGGTTAGCGACAGTAGTAACTGGGCCTTTAGAGAATGGCATGTCAAAAATCTGCTGTCTGTACAGCTGTCTGTCCTCCCATGCAACACCGTAAGGTTATTAATAGCCCTGCTGACACTGGAGTCTCCATAATGAGAGCTACAATAAAGGTGCGTCACACTATGCCACTTAATTCAGCACAATGGTGAGAAAACCTAAGAGGTTTTACTGTGCATTACATTTGGAAAAAATAAAAGAGTAGTTTTGACACATAATTTTTGTTTTTCTAATCTATAAGTCAGTTTATAATACAGTATTACATTAGGCTCACAAATAGTCCTGTTTCACAATTAAACTCTTCAAGTATGGGGTATCCTTGACATCCCTGTAGGCGATGGGGTTACTCTGAACTTTTTGATCCACAGGGTTCTTGAACAGAACACCCTCTGGTTCCAGAGTGGACTGATCTACTGCCACCCCACTGAGTCTAAATGAATCGAAGTGTTCTTGAAAGACTGACACAAAAGGGTTTAATTGACAGGGCCGGTCTACCTGATGCAACCTCGTGTAATCTGTTGATGACCAAAGTAAAGGCATACAGTTGCATACAGGTTTACATGTTTGCAGGAAAGTAAATATCTTACTCGTTTGGCGAAACAAAAATAAGTTCCTCTCCTGAATGACTCTCTCAGGAGGGGGGGGGGTAGCGAGGTCAGCACGCGGTTGAATGGATTTAATTGAATTGTATTTTATTTAATTTTATACTGTTTATATTTAAATTTTACACTATTTAAAATTTAATTTTATAATGTTTATATTTTAATTTTATACTGTTTATATTTTAATTTAATTTTATACTGTTTATATTTTAATTTTATACTATTTATATTTTAATTTTATACTATTTATATTTTAATTTTATACTGTTTATATTTTAGTTATAGTTTAGTATATAAGTCCTGTTAGTGCTGCATGTGTCTGTTAGTGTAGTGTATGTCCTGTGGTATGTCCTGTGTTGTCAGTGTTTCTTTTTCTCCTGGTGTTTATCCAGTATTTATTCATTATATAATGCCTGAGCAGTGGATATGTACAATTTCCTCCGGGATTAATAAAGTATATCTATCTATCTATCTATCGACAAACATGTAATTACACAAGTCTGATTACAGTTGCGTACAGGTTTATATGTTTGCATGAAAGTAAATATCTTACTCGTTTGGCGAAACAAAAATAAGTTCCTCTCCTGAAGTAACTGTCTTTCTTGTTGCAGGTTAAACTCTCACGTAGTCCTGGCATGTCATCATCATCATCACCTGTCCGTGTTTTCAGAATGGATCACAACATGCTAATATTGTGTTTTTCCCTTGTGCTTGTGTTGCATCTCATTGCTTGTGACAATAGGACAGTAACAAGAAGCGTTTACGGAGCCCAGTGATGTGGCAACATCTGCTGTTTGGTGCTTCTGCTGCCCAGCGCCGATCTTCACGTTTAGCTCGGTTACGCGCCTCAGCTAGCACTAGCCACAACCGTTGCTAGCTAGTTTAGCTAGCGTCAGCATAAACAATGGCATTACTGAAGAAAGTCAGTAAAGGACAAGATTGTATTTATTATAGGTGCGTATTGATTGCTGCATTAAGCAGCACGCAACGCTTCGTGATTACGATGTTAGAAAAAGGAAACATTGCAAGTTTCATTCATTTATTCACAAGAGGGGCTAACGTTAGCTTCGAAGCGCCACCTCGTCAGAGGCCTAGCTTTACCTTGTTGGTGAAGTCAACCCCACAATCCTCGGTCTCGCCATTCAACATGTCCGAGTCCTCGAAGCTCTCGTCGGCGGCGTCGTCTCCGCATCCTCCCCGGTCTGGTGCGAATATACTAGCAGGGACACCAGCGTCCGGTATGGAGCCTGGCTCATGCGCTGCTGCTACTGATGCCATTTTGATGCCAGCCTTGAAATAATAAATTAAAACTGTCTCAAGCCGACAGCCAACTAAAGTCACACACCCAAACACACACACACACTGGATCTTTGAACACCGGGAGCTTTGTGTCAGCTATGGGGGAGATAAGTCTGTCCGCTGTCTGGCTTTCGGTTGCATTTCAGTTGGACGGTGTTTGTTTATGACAATTCAAGTCGCATTTTTTTAAAAATGAAATACAACCTCATCAATATTCAGTAACAAGCTTTTTTTTTTTTTAGTTTCCATTTACCAATGGCGTTAAAGTCACCTTGCATATTTCAGCAGCGGTCCAATAGCAGTGAGGGGGTCGTTCATATGATTAGAAGGTGTAGCAGCGCCGCCCAGCGCCACTGAATGCTGTAACACTGTGTAATAGTCCTGTACGGCCGTCCATGTCAGGGTAACAATGGGTTTGTAAAGATCAATCACTTACCAATAGCTGACCTGATAATCGATCGCTTCTTTTGGTTATTTTTCATTCTTTTTTTTTTTGATGTAAGAACACTTTATAAAAACTCACCTTGTTGAGGTTTCTTCTGACAACGTGACCCCGCTGAATATAAATAATAAACACATGATTGTTAAATAGTTACTACACAAATCGACACGTTTTTTGACATGTCTGTTTGTTTGTTTGTTTGTTTGTTTGTTTGTTTGTTTGTTAAACAGATAGTAACATGTTAAACATTGACAAATGATTACTATCCTGTCTTTGGAGTTTCATCATCTTTCATCGTCAAGATTGCTCTTGGTTGAATTGAATGTCTGATGAAATCATACAGTAAGTAAAATGCTGATCATTTTTCTTTGCGATTCAGTAATGATCATGATATGATTGAGATACTGCATTCTGAAAACATGTCTAATCAACACTAAAACACGATTTATTGTTCCAATACTGACTAGCTTTTATATATTTCTCTCGTTTGACTATTTTGTCTAATACACTTAAGGGTGCTGTCTAAAAATTAAAGTTTTTGACTCTTATCCTGGTTTTTACTTCTCTTCACGTAGTTATTTTTAGAAACCACTCTTATTTTAAAAACACTCAAATAAAATTATCAAAGTAAAATTATCAATGCAAATACAGAGGCAGTCTTTTGTATAGTGTTCTCTCCCATCTTCTTCTTTTCCTTGCGCCTTTTCCCTTCAGGGGTCGCCACAGCGAATCAGTGTCCTCCATCTAACCCTGTCTTCTGCATCCTCTTCTCTCACACCAACTACCTTCATGTCCTCTTTCACTACATCCATAAACCTGCTCTTAGGTCTTCCTCTAGGCCTCCTGCCTGGCAGTTCAAAACTCAGTATCCTTCTACCAATAAACTCACTATCTCTCCTCTGGACATGTCCAAACCATCTCAGTCTGGCCTCTCTGACTTTATCTCCAAAGGCAAGAGTTCAGGTAAGAGTAAGGTAAGAGTTCTCTCCCATTAAAAGTTGTATTAATTTTGATAACGCCAAACTGAGTGTCTTTGTGTTGTAATTGTTAACTACAAATGCCTGAGCTTTCTTTGAAAGTAATACTTCAGCCCTGTTCCAAATCAGATTCTTAGAAATATTTGTTGTAAAGTGCAGTAATGACATTGATTTTTGAGGTCTGGGTTAAAATTGTGCCTGAAATGTGATTAAATGATTAAATCCTCTCTTTTTCAGTTTTAAGTTTGAGTGAATTTTGAGAGCTGATAAATACCTTTAAATCTAAAGAGTGAAAATCTTTTGCCCAAGAATTTTAAAGTTAAAATTATTCTTACCAGGTCTGTCACCAAAGCAGCATATTGTTGTAGGTCCGAGTGTGACCACTAGAGGGTGATGAATGCCTTGGTTCAGATAAATTCAACGATCATCGTCGCATCGTGGACAGCATACAGTACAGCGAGACACACACAACATATCATCCGCGTTCATCAATGCCCCAATTCAGATTGAAACCAACAACATAGAACTAGAGTCATATTCCATCTTTCCATTCCATTAGCAGTGATAGTCAGGTGACTGGGTTCGATTTGAATGCCATCATTTCTGTGGGAGCTTCTTAATTGTACCAACTCAATAAGTCTCACTGTTGATTGACTAGGACTAATCCATCCATCCATCCATCCATCCATCCATCCATCCATCCATCCATCTTCTTAAAGATGAGACAACCTCATCGACTCAATTGGCTCATCCTCAACTGCTTATTTGCTTTGCGGGCCATGGTTCTGCTGGAGCCTATCTCAGATGGCTATGGGGCTATGGGCAAGAGGCAGGGTGCACCCTGGATAAGACGCCAGCTCCTCGCAGGGCCTAAAAGTAAGTCATTTTTGCATATTACCAATAGTTTTCATTGTGTTTGCTGCAAAAACACAAAACAAAGAAAAGAAACAGAAAACAATCAAAAAGAAAGAATTAAAGGAAACTTCCAAAGATAACTTGACCCTCAGACTGAACCCACATACTCACACTTACTTTATTACAGCATAAACACTCATAATGGAAACACAACTCAGAATCAAGTTGTCTCCAAGGGACTAAAACACAATTATTCACAAACATGCAGCACAAGTTAGGAGGGAAGTGTGTGTTAGTGTATGTGCTCCTCAGCTGAGCAGGATTAAACACAGGGTGTAAACCTGTGGTTCCTCTTGTACTGAGCAGGATAACTAATGTAAAAACACATAACCAGCATGGTAGAACTAAGTTGTTGCACCAAAGTCTAAACTCACCACACATTCCAGATTAGTGGATAGACAAACGCATTGCACTAAATAATGAGGAAGAGGAGAAAGAGATAGAGAAAACAATTTTCAGTCCCCCTCAAACGACACTGTGCCTCTGGTGGCAGTTAGAAGGTATAGGTGAAAATACTCCCTCAACCATGGGCGTGTCTCTGTGTGTGTATGTGTGACAGGGAGGGAGGGGGAAGAGAGAGAGAGAAAGAGAGAGAGAGAGAGAGAGAGAGAGAGAGAGAGAGAGAGAGAGAGAGAGCGAGAGAGAGAGAGAGAGAGAGAGAGAGAGAGAGAGAGAGAGAGAGAGAGAGAGAGAGAGTACTATGTCACCACGTCTGCTGACTGTCTTATGACTGGATCTTGAGGCTACAGGAAACATATGGGGTCTTTGTGCCACAGTGATTTTGTACTTTGTACAGTACTGAATTTCATTCCTCAGATACATCATGTACCTAAAGAGTATCATCTTTCAACGGAGTTCCTGTTCAGTGGATGATGTGATGAATTGGAGCTGTGGCTCGGTTACTGATAAGTCCTTGGTGATATTCTGCTGTTCAAGAGTAGAACAAACCACAGTGTTTGACAGCAAACAATCAAAGAACAGCTGAATAAAGATTTACAGCCTGCCTCTTTCAAACTACTGTGGTCACATTATCTGTCAATGCACTTAGGGTAAATATCCATATGTGTAAATGCTCATCACGACATCCATTTCCTACCACACTTCAAATGATGGTCCAGTAAAGTTTGCTACTGCGAGATCACATATAACAGACTGTTAGAGATCTGTAATAAGATCAAATTGTTCCACTTTTGATGTCAACAAAGTACTGAGCTAGATCCTGAACCACCATTTGATTTGATTAAGGACCCCCAGAGTTGAGTAACAGGTCTGGGCTGGGAAGAGCATTACACTGAATCAAAATAAATAAAATAAAATAAAATAAAATAAAATAAAATAAAATAAAATAAAATAAAATAAAATAAAATAAAATATAATAATAATAATAATAATAATAATAATAATAATAATAATAATAATAATAATAATAATAATAATGTGATTTCTATTGCACTTTTCTGGACACTCAAAGCGCTCACAATGGTTCCACTATTTTCATTTGAGAATAATGATCTAACTTCTATCTACTCAACAGTTACCAAGAACACAAGTGTCCAGTTGCTACTGATTTTAACTCAAATAAATGTAGTACAAGTGTGTGACTCATTCCCTGACAGCAGTTGTGCGACAGTTGTGCTTCATCAGAGGAAAGTCTGACCTATTACGGGCTGTGATTCAGTAATTCACAACATTTTGAGGATGTAACTCACTTTCAGCATTCCACTGTGCCTGTTTCCCCAAATCTAAAGTTTGTGGAGCTGACAGGCAGACCACTCTCAAATGCTGTCATTCGATCCTATAATTAACTATAAGCTATATGCAGAAAATGGGCATTTAGGCTATTGGTCGAGCTAAATATTTAGCCGTCTCCCTGACAACAAATACATTTCTATTTTTGCCTGGCCCTCTGACCAGTGTTCCTTCTCACAGTCAGACTCAGAACCACCAGGTTATAATGAAACAGTGAGAAGCCAACACATATGCTTTCACTAATCATTCTCACCTCTGTTAAGTAAAGTGAGAACGATTACACAGACTCGATAAGCACTAAAGACAGGGTCAGGTTAGTAATTTAAGTTTAGCAACTTGACTTTGATTCCATTGGTGGATGTTATCTCATGGCCTGATCGTATTTGTTGCTTGAAACATCACTCAGGTTGAGGGAACCGCCCACACTGGATATATTCTGCAGTCAGAATGCAGAAAAGGCCTTGCTACATTCTCACCTCCTCTCCACTGTGCTTGACAGACCACCAGCAAAGATGAGTAAAGTAAGTTTAATCCTGATTTTCCTGCATTGCTTTTTCTCCCTGTATTTTATGACCAGTGTGGATGAGCAGCATTAGGTGACAATTAGACTGACATCTGGCTGGCATGTGCCAGCTCATGCTACTTTATCAACTGCTGCTGAAACACCAGTTCTAACTAAACCAGCTGAGAGAACCATACTTGTGTTTTTTCTTTCTTAATGTGTGCTTGTGGGACCTGAAATCCTCACACTTCTCTGGTTGCCTTTTATGGTCAAAGTATTCATTACAGAGCACGCATGAATGAGGTCAACTAATACATAAAAATGAATAAGTGGTCCATCCCATTACAGTTTTCCTGTAATAATTGTATTAATTATTTTAATGTGATTCTAATCATCTGTGCCTTATCATCCTGAAATAACAATTCTCTCATTGAAAATATAATCCTCAAACCTTAACGCTTGGAATGAAGGCGCCAGCAGTGATAGATTGTTGAGTCTGGTTTCCCTGCCAATAATGGATTGTCTCCTGCTCTGTAAAATATCCAATTTATATTCATATTGGAGAAATTGATCCAGAAGGGAAACTACTTTGAAATAACTCCTAAACAATATGTCATTTATTTAGTTATTTTATTTTTTGCTTGGCAGCTGGATTTTGTCATTCTGCCATTTGGGGGTGGAATTTGTTGGCAAGTCCATCTGAATTCAGTGTGCAGATTCCTTTAGACCGTGTCTGGGAGGACAGACATAGCTCGAGTCCTGTGCTATGTGTTAAGGGCTCACTTTACAGTCGGGATCTAACAGGAAAAAAAATCCATAACAATGTCAATTTATCCCTTCACCCATCATTCTACTTCATGGTTTGGTTGATCCCTCAGATACAGCATTGTGGTTCGGTCAGATTTATCCTCTAGTTTTCAGCCAAAATTGGCAAAGAGCAGAAATTTTTTTTGCAAGATTTATTCTCCCAACAGCTGCATGAAACTTACAGGGGCCATTAGGATTCGTCTTACTGTTCCCTGAACCGTTAGAATTATATGCAGTTTGCTATCAACACTCCTCCAGCTGCTTCTATACTGTAGTTAATTAGATTTTTCCAATATCTCGTAGTCATCACCTTTAAGCTTAGCTGTATTTGGAGAAGAAAAAAAAAGCACAACTCATCAAATCAATTCTATTTCTGTACTTGCTGCCCTGGAGACAGATAACAGTTGCTTAAACACACATTTTGGACATGTGACAAACAGTGGTGATTTTTGTTTCACAACCAAATAACAGAAAGTGCATTTATAATGTCCTAATCCTGGAACAGATCATATTCCCCTGCCACATGTTCCGAACATCAGGATTAAGGATTTCTGCTGTGTGCAGCTTTTTTTCCATTGAGTTCCCGCCATCTAGTGTTATACAGTAGGAAAATATTAGTCAGTGTAAGAGTCATCCCTCGTTTTTTTTACATTTATAGGTTTTGCCAGAATCTTAGATGTAGGAGGGCTTTGGCAGTAGAAGCACAGGAAAGAGCTGGAATCTAACCATTCTGTCAGTGGGAGGATAATTAAAAACACATGCTTTACCATTTCTAAGGATGAAGAGAGGGTAAAAGAGTTTGTTGAGACTGCTGCTTGTTCTGCTTTTTGCCTGAAGCTGAAAAAATATATGGATCTGGTAAAAATCCAATAGCATTTCCATGAAATAAGATCACTGTTCTCCAACCTGTTTTTCCACACAGGTTATGACCGTTAAGAACATGTCCTTCAAGGCTGGCCAGACCTTGACCATTGTTGGAGTCCCAAAGACTGACGCTACTAAGTAAGAACTGACGTAAAACATTACCCTTGTATTTGGAAATAAATTCATCACAGTCAACCTGAAACCGTTTATTTCTTCTTTATTTCATTTCACAAACAAATGCCCTTTTAGTCTCATTGAATGGTGTTCTGATGAGATATTTTTAAGATATGCCCCCTTTTTGGGGCATTTGACCTTTGGTGGGTTGGGGTGGGTGGATGGCGGTTGTGCTACACCCGCTGTGTGAGGATTGCTTCCTCTGTACATGGGGCATGTGTTTCAGTCACTGTTCTATTTAAAGAGCTATTAATGGTTGTAAAAATCTATCACCTTTAATCAGTGTCAGAAAGCAGCATTAAGTTCCTTGCGGCATTGTAGTGTGACAAAGATACTGGGTAGCAGAAAAAAAGAGCCACCGTGCAACTCTCGTCTGGATATGTTATGCATTGACTTATCTGTATCTAAAATAGAATGAGTTATAATGAGCCTTATAGTACTGTGATGCATGTTTTGTGTTACTTTGTGTTGCAGTTTTGCAGTGAATATTGGCCCAGATGAAAAGGACATTACTATGCATATCAACCCTCGCTTCAATGCCCACGGAGATGAGAATGTGGTAGTCTGCAACTCCTACCAGGGAGGCAACTGGTGTGAGGAGGTCCGTGAAGGAGGCTTTCCCTTCAAACTGGGAGAGGAGTTTAAGGTGAGAGGTCATTCGGATATATTTTTGGCCTTTTTTTTTCTTTCACGTGCACTCTATCTCAGGGTTCTTTTTGACTGTTAGTGCCCTCTGCTGGAAAATATATGTCACTGTGCCACTATCTCCAAATGTTTGTAAAGATTTGAGTTAATTTTTAACACATCACCATGGTTAATGTGTAACCTCCTTGTATATTCTTTTTTTCTGTGTCTCTTGCACAAATCTTCCCTTCCAGATGGTCATTCAATTCAGCCGTACAGAGTTCCAAGTGAATTTATCAGATGGCTCTACTATCCACTTCCCCAACCGCATGGGTGCTGAGAAGTATTCTTTCATCAGCTTCGATGGGGATGTTCGCATCAGAGGAATTGATATCAAGTAAACATACAACCTGCCCGGAATTTCTGAATTGAAATTTAGGGTTTTGTCTTTTATGTTTGTTTGGAGTTTTGTTTTTTGTTTTTTTTGGGGAGGGAAAGTTGTTTAGCAAAATGTTTACACTCAGCCAAAACGTTTTAATCCCCCAGTATACCTGGTATTATTAGTGCCTTACATTTAGTTGTCACACAGTGTATTATGCAATGATTAGAAATAGTTTGAAAGGTGGATAACATTAGATTGGGTCAGAAACAAAATGTTGCTCATTTCGTAGAGGTACTGAACAAAAAGTAAAATAATACAAGCAAATGTTTCCTGAATGTTATTAATTTTGTTGTTTGCAGTGTTTCAATGACAACTGCTGCATAAATCCTCTGTTCTTTAAGGTGCCTTGAAATGCTGCATGCCCTCCTGTTTTCCAGACATTCCAGAATTATATCTGAGTATAACGCTTTGCTTTTCAATGATTATTAAAGCAAGTTGTTTCATGATGAATACAGACTTCTGTGATTCTTTAAACTTGTTTACAATCACATAAACTTTCAAAATTTGTTTTCCTTGAAGCCATACCATGTATAAAATATACAACCTTGTTTTTCTACTGTTTTTCTTGAGTAAGAAGAGGACTTAAATCCTTGGGGTAATTCCAACCAGACATCAACCTGTGTTGTATTAGGAGAGAATGTTATTACAAGCCAGTCTCATTGTAACAAGTTGTTAACTTCTATTACTATATATGTTTACCTCACATGTTTGTTTCCACTATTGGAATGTGAGGTAAGTATATACAGAAATACAATATATACATACTGTATATACAAATAATGGCACTTTCAGTTTTCAGTACATTTTTTCCTGTGACAGTTTCGTAAATACATTGTTGTTTCATTTTTTTATTCTTAACTTAGAACTTTTATGCCCACAGACATAGAACAATGGCATCATCACCAATCTTTTTTTCATTTGTTTTGGGATGTAAGTATAATCAAGGTCAATCTGGTTGTTCTCCCTCAGCTCTGCCCAGTTCTTACTGTTCTGCAGTTTTGTGGGCCTTGTAGTCATACTCAGATTCTGACTTGAATATTTTTTTTTTGGTAAAATTAACCAGTACACAACATATGGTGATTACTGCTACTGTTTTTTTTTGTTGTTGTTTTTTTAACGGCTTTGGTTAAAAATAAAATAACATGCAGAAATGCAACTAGGACCTTTAAAAAAAAAAGTATTTCCTTTCCTACATACATCACATATTCAGCATTTTATTCACAACTTTTCTGTTTTGGGATCTGTGTTGTTTCATGAAAATAAAATAAATTAATTAAACTTGCTGACAAATGATGCAGAAGAGGTATCCTTGCATGGCCCTTTTAGAGGCATTGATTACGTTATCATGAACAGATGGCCTTTAAAACGGTGAATATTCATACTGGTAAACTTCACAAAAACAGCACAAGAGATATGAGAGACAAATACACACACTTTCTTGCATAATCATCATTGTTCAGACAGCAGAACAAATTTGATTGGTTTATCAAATTCATTCTGGCTGTATGTATTCAGGTAAAATTTGTGAGAACCTACACAGACATCTTGTTCACCTGTTTGCAGTTGTTTCTGTAGCAACAACTTGACCGAACAACATTCAGGGGTTTTCAGTTTAAAGTTGGAAGCAAGTTGGAAACCAGATGATAAAGATGAATTCTCTCTTTCTTCAGCGAAAAATCAAGTTGTGCTGATGTGTTATTTTGAATAAAAAGAAAAAAGTACTGTAACCATATGTAATTGTTGAATGTAAATCGTTTCTCTATGGTCAAGAAGAAGCTGCCACTCCTGTGCACCTCTGACAAATTAGTGCCTTGTCCTGTATGGGGTTAATTTTCAAAGCACTACACACAGTGACAACACGCCGCCTATTATTGTGTTGGAGAGCCCAATAGTGTGTAATGAGAAGGAACTACAGCAACGTTAAGTTATGTTTCTACCCGGACAGAACCGAAACGAGCACTGTTAGTAGCGGAAGGACAGGGAGCGAATTCTAACCTAGCTAGACGCTGATCTGTGACATGACAGCATGTACGCTAACAAGCTAGGTCGTCTCCTGTCTGGACTGCACAGCTGTCAAGTGACCGCCTTGTGCGGAGCTATCCGGTGCCGCTACAGCAGGACTACGATCTGTCAACAGCGGACACTGTGGCGGCGTAGGAACACCTGCAAGCGGACCCAGAACCACACGGTACACGGACGCATCAGGTACAGCAGTAAAGGACGTGTACCGAGCGCGGACAGGGTCAAAATTAAGTGTTCTGGTAATGGTTGTGAATGGAAGAATTTACAGAATTAAATAAAGTTACAATAACCTAGAAACAGACGTTTATTTTTAGTGCATACGTTCCTCCAATAGATTCAATGTGCTACAGTAAATGCCTGTCATGGGCTCAAGCACTTGTAGGAGGGTTCCAACGAATCGTTGCTTCTTATGTTGAGTCGAATGAATACACATTACAGTATTATGTACTTAGAGGAGTGTTTTATCAACCAACAGACAGTCGAGTCAAAATATTTGATTTTCTGTTAATTAAAATGAAAAAACATGACATTTTAAAATGTCACAGTGTCATAATGGTTGCAGAGACTATTAAATGTATAGCCCAACATTGTTTACAGTGTTCACTTGTCTGTTCACAGTGTTTACCTGTTTGTTTGCAGTGTTTACCTGTTTGTTCACAGTATTTAACCATCTGTTTACAGTGTTTGCCTGTCTAGTTACAGTGTTCGGTCAGCCTCACAGACAACAGTGGACCCAGATGAACTGAGGAGGTTTCAGTCACTGGCCAGCAAGTGGTGGGATGAACAGGGTGAATTTGCAGCTCTTCATGCCATGAATGACCTGAGGGTACCTTTTATAAGGTGTGTTTGTTTGCATTCAATAAACACTATAATAATAATCCCAATATATTTGAGGTGCCGAGATGCCATGCCCAAATTGTGGTCAGCAGCAAGAGACTGAACGGCACCTGTGTCAAAATATATCTTGAGGTAATCCAGACTTGATTGTTTAACCTGTGAAAACTCCTGGGGGCTGCACTAAAGTGAAGGGAATACAATTGTATAAATAAACAATAAAATTAAATCTTAATTTGTGTTAATCTCCAGATCCAAACCTTCCTTAATGTTACACATCAACTTGAAATATATTGTAGAATTTTTTAAAATCTCTAACAGAAAATAATGACATTCCAGCTAACCTTATGATACAGGAATGACACTTGTATTATAGAAAAGTGCAATCAAAACTTTAATGCCATCATTTTTAAAATGTGGAGAGTAAGGGAAATTTAACCTCTTGCTCATTTATTTGTTCAGGGATAATCTACTGAATGTTCACACCAGGCATCATCCTGGGAAACCACTTGCAGGACTGAGAATACTGGATGTGGGCTGTGGAGGAGGTCTGCTCACAGAGGTAAATGTTAATTTCAGAAAGGTGCAAACAAAAATCCAGTATTTCCTTCCTGTGTTACATATTTTTTGTCTCCATTAACTGACATATGCAAGCAAACACAAAAAAGAAGCTTGGTTTGACACTTCCATCCATTACCTCAGCAATATAAAACAAATAAACCTGTGCATTGACACAAAATTGTTTTGACTGTTTTGGACCTCAGTGCCACAATAAATAAACAGATAAAAATAAGCTTTAGAAGAAATCACAAATTGGGGAATTGGAAAGAACAGAGAGCTTCCACTCTGTAGAAATGACACGGCCAGCTAACATGAGTCACCATGTGAAGAAGGCCCTACACACTGTAGTTCCTTATTAAACTAGTAGCAGGTCCCCCGACAACCGCTCATACCTCAGCACTAACAGCCTCCTGCACAGTGGAGCAGCTGCACTGCAGCAGACCAGAATGATCTGCTTCAGATGGCGAAGGCAGCTATGTGTTTCAGAGGGAACACACCAAAACATTCAGTGCCATTCACATGCAGGAGCCACTTTTCACTGGTACACTGGTCATTTTGCTGGAATTTTCAGTTTCCTCTGTTGTTGTTTTTTATGTTATTTTTAGGATTTCCCTTTTTTGTGTGTATGGTTTTCTTACTGTATTTTTCATGTCTATAGTACAATGTTTTCATATTTAGAGACAATCACTGTACATTTTATATGCTACATAAACTGATTTTCTGTGTCCCTTTTAAAGTGACAGATGTACGCTGCCTTGTACATTTTGCTCTTGTCCACAAGAGGGCGTTGTATTTCTGACCTAGCACGTTCTGCCTTTTTATTTTTTGTCCTTGACTTAAAGGATCCAGGCAGGCTGGAATGGGTGAAGGAAAGTGTCAGGTGTCTTATGTGACAGAAGAGTCTCGGCTAGAATGAATAAAGTGAATAAAAACCTGTATTTTTAAAAAAATAGATGGTCCATTTTTATATATGAACATGCTGTTGTCTTAAAAAGCCCTCAACCTACACAGTTGTAATCTTCATGAAGGTGAAATCTTTCTGTCCATTAAACTTATGATCAGACTCAGATACATTGTTATGTAGTTATTTTAACGTAAAAGATTTTTTCTCAATGTTTTGGTGAATAACAAAATTAAGTCAAAGTAAATGTAAATTGGGCAAATCAAGAAGCATAAACACAATTGCAACCATCAAGTTAAAAAATGAAGAGAAAAATGTAAGAAATATCAAAAAAGGAAAATAGCAAATGACTTCAAGGACTAATAATACAACTCATGTTTTCTTAAACACCCTGCCCTCCACATACTTTTTTTTTTCACTGCGTATGTTTTTAAAAAGGTTTAATGGAGTTGGTCCCATCAGTTGTGTATTTTTTAACCCTGCATGGCAAAGCTGACTAAAATGTTTCTGTAGATCTAAGATTAACTAATTTTCCTCCTGCCTGTATTTTTGAAATATTAATATCCTGCCTGGCGTTCACAGCCCCTGGGTCGGCTTGGAGGCAACGTGTTGGGTATAGATCCAGTAGAAGACAGCATCAGCACAGCCCAGCTGCATTCGTCCAACGACCCGGAACTCCGCAGCAGGGTGTCTTACCGGGCCTGCAGTCTGGAGGAGCTCTCTTCAGAGGAGGAGGGGGAGCAGGGAGCAGGGCAGTTTGATGCTGTTGTGGCTTCAGAGGTGGTGGAACATCTGGCCGATCCAGAAACATTTGCCTTCTGCTGCAGCCACGTGCTGAAGGTATGTTTCTGCCTTCCGATGTGCATTTGGTGTTTTCATGTTTTTACTGTGATTTCAAATAGTTGTAGCTGAGCTTGTGTTTTTATGTGATTGATTTTGAATTTCCCATTTTGGGATAAACAAAATATATTTATATATTTATCTTGATTTGCCTTGAACCATTACAAACTTGAGTGAAAATGCACATAATCAAAAAGAACAAATGTCATTGCAGCTGAAAAAAGATCATCTCTCACTGCCTTTGGCTCAGAGACAAGTTTCTGACTTAGTTGGCTTGATGCTGTTAAAGTCATTCTATAAATATCTTAATGATGCAGGTATCGCTGTGTGGTTGTGGCGGAGCAACTCAAGGGGTCTTGTCATTTTAAAATGTGTTTTGAAGCTGTAGAACCAGTAACACCTGTAAGTCTTGTACATTAATCATATGACAGTTCCTTTTTTTCTGTTTTCAGCCTGGCGGCTCGCTCTTTATCACTACTCTTAACAAAACCAACCTGTCCTACGCACTGGCTATTGTGGTAGCTGAGCAGCTGTTTCGCATCGTTCCCAGTGGGACACATGACTGGGAAAAGTTTATAAGCCCAGTGGAGCTGGAGCGCCTCCTTGAATCCAGTAAGTCCTTCAAATTTCCATAAATAGGCCAGAGTGGGTTCCTCTGTAAATGATGGTTAAAACATCTGGACAACCTGTCAAGATATAAATGTGTAGTAATCTATTTAACCTTCCAGTTCACATGACATTTAATAGATTTGAGGAAATTCCTAATTCCTTTTGTCAACTGCAGGAATGTTAAAATTTGCCTGCTCCACACAAGTTGAGTCACTCTATTAAGTTTTTCTTTTTCCCATTTATAAAAAAAATACATTTCCAGCCACTGACTGACTCGTTCCATGCAGCAAAAAGTTGGGCTTAAGTAAAGAGCATTTTTGTTATTGTGCTGTAAATACAAATTCCATGGTTTTCAGATGCTGATTTTTTTTTCTTTTGTACAAATTCCTCAAATACATTTTTTAAAACCAACTTGACTACTGTTACTGACCTCCCTGGGTACCACTGTGTCATGTCCTAGCAGCACCTAGAGTGCAAGATTTGGAATAGAGCTAATAATAATTGGTTAGAATTAGCTAAAAAACTTAAATAGGTCCGTTTTTATAATGATAATCAAAGGATCAAATTTGATCCCAATCTCTTCCTCTAATCACAGCACAGATTTGCATAAAGGTGTATTCAGAGATAACACAATGACTAAGGAGACATCCCCCATCTGTTTCAGTGGCATGTTCTGTAAGACTATCTACTGTAATTGTAAGTTTCTATAAAAGTAGTGCACACATATTTCACAGAGCAATCAGTCCATGGTTGGAGTGGATGTTCTTTGAGGCACAAATCATCACACACACTCCTGCATTCCTACAACAAAGTTGTGTGTTTTTATTCCAACACTTCACTTACATCTACTTTAACTTCCTCCAAAATTAAAAGGAAAAAAAAATATTGTAAACTGGTTTCATCACAGCTGACTATTGTGATTTTTAAAATTTAGATTGGAGGTATTATACGGCAGATATATTTCCCTGTGGTGCTCTCTTGGTCTCCATCCACATCTGACTTCCTTCTCATCCACTCAGATGGCTTCTCAGTGAAGTCTGTCCAAGGAATGCTCTACAACCCGTTTTCAGGAGCCTGGAGCTGGACCGACAGCACTGCCGTCAACTACGCCCTCCACGCTATCAAAGTGACAGACGATCTCCAGCCAGAGCAGTAGGACTGTTCCCTACTCAGGTCCACTTCACACTGAAGCTGCAGACTACACAATACAATGGACAGAGAACTAGACAGTAAATAAATAAATAATTAATAAATGAAAACTGCCAATGCAGATGTGCGGATCCCTTCATTCCCTTTGGAAGACTGAGGTGATGGAAGGAAAAAAATGAACAGATTTGGAGATGTAATGGAGTTGCCAATCTGCTCTACAGCGAATTGGCAACTCGCTGTAGAGCGGATACAATGAAATCAGTGTGATTGTATTGTATTGGTCAAAGTTGTTTGATTGATAGGTGTATAAAGCAAAGGTTAATATATATCATCTAAATTGTCAGCAACAGAATTTCAGTATAAACTTAACAGCTTTTTAAGTATTGCAGTTTATCATATCCTGTATTCAAACTTTGTTTTCATTATTTCTGAAGTTCATCCTTTTATGTCTAATTTATTTGACCCTGCTGGTTAAAAATAAATATAAATTAGTTTATTTTTGCTGCATGATTGGAAGTATTTTTAAAAGGTGACTACATGTACAAATGGGGTAGGGTCTCTTGAGGAATTATGTTGCTCCTAAAGAGAAGGAAACCGGTTAGCAGAACTGAGGATGGTGACACTCAACTAACTGCAGCAGCTAACAAAATGTACCAAAGACCAGACAAGTATCAAGAGTTCCTGAAAACCTGTGTGTCATGTTGACAAGAAAAAAATTAAATTGTGTCGGGTTTATTGCAAAAATACTCGATTATCAGTTGTTTGCAATAACCACAAAAAGCAACGGTTTAAATGGCATCATACCCTTTACATGCCGAAGGTATTTCAGCTGTTCCTTTATGATTATTAGTCCTGATCAATACCATGTGCAGCAAAAAAAAATCATCTAAGTCAGAGGTCACCAGTAACATCAGTTTAATTACAACATGTTGTAGCTTCTTGCAGAAGACAGAGCTTGGACACATTTGGTCATCAACTCAAGAGTCAGGAACAACACTGTTCATGTCCAATCAGAGCCTTATAATCACCTCAACAGATTTCATGCATGTGTATATAACTCATTTAATATTTACTACATCGCAAATTAATTTTACATAGACTGCCCTATGGCCCATCAAACCAGGATTTAAACAAACACAAAAGCAATAGACTTCCAATGAACAGAAGTCGTCATGACTTCTGTCAAGAAAAATTTGGCCAAATGAAGCAGGGATATTCATCTTCTGAACCTTGACGGTCACACTGCTGTCCCCTCTCTCTTCTTTTGCTCTTGTTCCTGCCTGATGAAATACTCCTTGTTGAAAACAACATCCCTCTTCAAAGGCAACATTGGCTCCTCTGCCATTACTGTGCCAAATACTTTCTTGTGCTGGGCCAGTTTCATGGCCCGGAGAAGTGGAGGGTAATGAACGTAGCGCACAGGAGGCTCAGGGAGTGGCTGAAAGTCTTTAAATTGCTGCTCCATGTGTTTGGGAATGAGGCGCCAGTCATGGTACATCACCTTATCCACCTCCTTGACCTGTTCTTCTGTTTTTCCTACCAAATATAAAATGTGAAGTCAACACATGTAATTTGTTTAGAGAGGACTTATCACTCACTGTACTGTTAGTTTATACTCCTTTTCTTCAAACCATACGATTTACGCCATTTGATAGCATAAGGTAAACTAACATTATCCTTTTAACAAACCACAGGACTAGTTTTGTAACTTCTATTAGAAAGTTTACATTATAAAAACACACCCAGGCATCGTTCAGGAAAACAACAAAAATATAAAAAACGACAAATACTTAAACCAGCAACAAGATAATGAAAAGTAACCAATAACAAAATACGCTGACAAAATACAGTGCAGATCACTGATAAAACCTAGATAGATTTTTCGTGTTAATGTCATTGAGTTTTAATAATTTAAATATTTCAAATGTTTTCCTCAACATGAGTAATACCTGTGCAGGCAAACATCTAATGCAAGCCTGTTAGGCAAAAAATTAGCGATTGCTGAAATCAGCTTGTAAAATAACAATTGTACGTTACATGTTTATTGCTTTGAATAATTAACAATTGCGAGGTAGCTACACATAAACATTATGTTAACAGGTCCAAGTCTTACCTTTAAAGGTCTGAATGCCCCACGCTTTGCCATGATCCATATTCTAGAAAACACAAGAATCAAGAGTCTTGTCAGTGTACACAGAATGGATTTTTCTTCTCAGATCTAAATTCGGACACTCTCTGAAGACAGTTCTACAAGGACGCTCTTACCTCAGCTGTATAGTCCACCTTGACTTTGGTGATATGCCAATAACTAGGTTCTGTGTGGTCCTCCAACCAGGACTTTCGAGTAAAGAGGCGACCCACTCCGAACATTCTCATGCCTGCCAGCAGGGAGAAGAGGCGGCTCTCCCTGCGGACATCCTGCCAGGCAAGAACAGGCAGCCTCTTCATCGTGTACGGACGCGTCATCGTCTCATAGTCCAGGGAGTATTTCTGGGACTCACGGGGTCGGGACTTAAGCTCTCGGTACGCCCGAACTTTACGGGCCATTTCTGCTATGAGGCGGAGTCGTTTTTTCTTCACCATGACTGCTTGATAAACAGAAGATACTTCACAACCCCACTGATCCACTCAGCTCGGTGCTTAACCTGTAAGAGACGTAGATCCTGAGATAAAATAGTTTGTCAGAGAAGAAACTATTTCATGCCTTCAGGTCAGCACGCGTTGTCATTGATGAGCACAAAACGACATAATGTGGGTATAATTTGTTTTTATCATCAAACGCATGTCAATAAACTTAATTCATAATGGAATAACCATTGTTGTTACAAATACCTGGTGTAGAACTATCCTGATGTCTCTATATCCCCGCTCTTGTTGAGTTTGACCTCCGGAGACAGGGAGCACAACTTCCGCTCACTTGGTCCGACCGCCAACATTTACCGATAAATATGCTGTGGAGATTTTTTGTTCCGCAAGATGTTGACGATGATGACGGCGTTCCTTTCAAAATAAAAATAAAACAGAATAGGGTCCTTGAGTGTGTTGAAGTTGGTGGCAGGCGAAAAAGGGTTATTTTATTTACTTAGTACTTTTATTTTAGCAATAAAACTCGAACAATAGCGTATAACTGCAGGGTGCATTTTTGGATACTATGTTTTGCTGTTACTTTGATTTAATATCAAAAAGCATGCGAGAGGGAATTCTTACACGATGTCTATAAAATCGGGTTGTGGCGTAATTTGTGCCAGCTTTTATTAAGGTTTTGGAAGTCACTGCAGTAGAAGAGAGCACATTAATACTGACTACAATGAAAAAGACATCAATAATTCATAATAAAGTTCAATATCGCAATTCCATTTTCTGATAATAATAAAGATCACATTTTCTCCTCAAATCTTTCTGCATACTGCAACGAATGCAATTTCATTCAACTCAAAATATGTCAACTTGATATGGATTACAGGGTTACAGAGAGAGGGAGAAATGCCCCTGGTCTAATTGGTTTGCTGATGTGCTTGGCCTTTTTTCTTTTGAATTTCATTGATAAAGCACACTTAACCAATAAAAATGTGGATTTCAAATCTCTTCTTGGTGCATTCTATTGATTAGTCATGCTCTACAATTTTGTAATGTCCTAGAATTCAAATTCTTTATTTGGGGGCCTTTAGCAGGTATGAGATTAAAATGCAATTAATTTGATTAATTACAAATCCTGTAATTAATTTTTTAATCGCCTGACAGCACTAGTTTTTATACAAAGATTATTTAAAATTTCAAAAATCTCTGACATAGTACTGAGACTATCAAACGAAAACTAAAATGCATGTTTGGCTCAATTTTGATCATACTATAGATAAATCAATTTAGCTGGTCATTTTTCACTCAGGAAATGTAAAATTAAAGCAAAATTGTAAAATTGTGAGCCTCTTTAAAATATTTTTAGCAATGAACTGAAGCATCAATGTAATATTTAAAGCAAGATGAAAAAAGTTTCTCTGTAAATAATCACAAGCCCTTTTATGCATCTTCAGCACTCATTTTATTCTCAGGTGAAAATCATGCTGATACAGAAAAAAGGCAAAGCCTTGACGTATAGTATTAGTATCACATTATAGAAGAAACACTAACTTTTCCTTTTTACAATATGACAATAAGAAAAAGTGCTTGAATGCATCAATGGGAAGAAAAATACTGTGAAGAGATACAATTTATCAGCTACAATTAACCTCTTGGTGTTTAAACATCACAAGATCTATACGGAAATATCTGAGAAATCATCACAGAACAGATGTAAGCATGTTATGTATCACTACTCTGGATTAATGAGCATGATCCTCTAGCATCTTCAGTACTGCTGTTGTCATGTCGGCACCTCTTCATGGCATCCGTGTACGCAACTTCACACAAAATGCTTGTATTGCATAGTACCTTAGGTCTTTGTCATTTTCTGCTGTGAAAACTTGATGAGGAAACAAGGAAAACTAAAAAAAAACCATTTAGAAAATACAACCTTATTTATAGTCTAACCAAGTTGGCAAAGAAGCATGGAACAAGGCTTAGAAAAGTCAGAAAATCATCATTGCATAAAGTACAAAAAGAGTAACAGTAACATACCTCATGGGCTTGTGTTATGATCAAGGAAAAGTTTTAAAAAATAAATTCTAAAAAAAAGTCACATAAAATACACGACAGCCTCTTCTAAGTGACATGCCTGTCTCTTGATCAGACTTAAAAGACCAACACTAAACCATAATATATACTGCATAATTTATGTTTCAGAGAGGAGGGAATCCATACTTTGATTCGCAGTTTCAAAAAGACATTTTAAATACAGTATGTTGTTTAAAGAGGATTGTGGCTGTATGAAAGCAGTATTTTCATTTTTGGACTATAAGCTTTGGTGCATTTAGGCTTATTTCACCTCCCCAATTCCTGTTGAAGTCTTATCCACTATAACAGTTTATTTTTATTTCTTCATGTCTATTCCAGTGATGGGACAGTGTCTCACTTTAGCAAATTAAACAGAAAACTGCAGCTGGAGGTCAAAGATGTTCGTGTTTAGACTGTGAAAACAAAATACATTATTTATGGTAACCTTTTAACCAGTTTCAAAGTCAAAACCACCAAGAATTAATTATCTGTGATTTAAATGTTGGACTGTACATTCCACCCCTCCACCATGTAAAGACCCACATAAACACATGGAACCAAGTTATGGTATATGACAGAATTCCACCATGTTTGTTTAATTACTACATAAGCCACTCTGGACACTGTCTGACAAGCATGAAGATGAATGAATGGCATGAGAGAGGCTCACAGTAAAAATGTCCTGGCAGTAATATCGCCATCACTGTTTTCTATCCAGTACCACTCCGAAGGTTATTTACTTGACTACTGGACATCATTGATGTTGAGATGAGCTTGAGGCAGGGAGGAAATACAGGATGAAATGCAAAAGGAAAATAATGTCTACCAGTGTTTAAGGAGAGGTAGAATTTAACCCATCCAGTCATGTCCAGCGGCACCTCTTCCTCTGGCAGGCTTCAGGGTCAGACGTACAACCCTCTGAGTCACTCTCACAGGAGGACGGTCCAGCCAAGGTGGGGACAGGCAAGTGTGTGGGGCGCTCAGGCCCCTCTGGGGTTTCTTCTGCCATGCCACTACTGAGACTGAGGACCCAACCTAGTTTGTTGAGGAGCAACTGACGAAGGCCTGGTGGCAGTGGCAACACGTCCAGGGGGTTTATACAGTCTGGAAGAAGCTGGCGAAGGCGAGCACAACAAAGGTAAAGCAGGGAGGTCGGTGCAGAGCAGGATCTAATCACCTTCATGCTGCTTTTTGCTGCTGTGGAGCAAGCCATTGGGTAGAACCTCTTGTTTCGTAGCTCTGTGGCAGCAACACCTAGAGTCAGAACACAGACATAAGATTTTATGTTCCTCTAAATGTTCACAAAAAATCCCCACAGACAACTGTATGTTTCATGCATCTATTAATATGGTTAATGCTCATAATTTATAGTTTAACATATATTGTAATATATAATGTACTTTTATTTTTTTTAAAAACAGAATTGCAAGATCTGTATCTGTGAATTATTATTAGAGGAATATGTATAAGAGCATTCAGAATCCGTGTCAGCATTAGGAGATTGGTGCTCACACAAACTGTATGTGAAAATAAATAGATCAGTTTCAAAAAATTTGTTAAAATCTAATGATGTAGTGACCGATTTTCTATACAATAAAAACGTATTTACATATTTACTGAAATATCAACTTAATACTTTGTTTATTTGGTCATTTCTCTTAATGTTAGTTTTTTTCATCATGTTCAGGAGGATGTGTTCTTGGAATTAGTCTTTTTTTTTTTTTGGCTAGTGTCAACCATTTCTAATCAGAAACATTTCTTCTGTACAGCTCGATGCAAAATGCACCAAGTCTGTACTCTAAGCAGAATACAACAGAAAAGCTGGGAGCTCAGGTATCACCCAGCTGTGTCCTGCAGAGTCAAGCTCTATAAGAAATTTAAAACAGGACTCATGGAGCCAGCGCTGTGGTCAATAATGGATTTTGCATGCAGGAACTAACCTATACATTTGCGATTCTTGAAGAAAGTGAGTGTGCCATGCCACGTGTCCAGATGGACTCCAATGATGGAACCTTGTCCAAACCGGGAGGAGAAGTTCATTTTGTCTCCTTTATGATGCAACAAGCCTGACAATAGGAAGACAGAGATGCTTAACTTGTAGAATAACGATACATGAGAAACTACTGTTGTATAAAAGCATTTTGTCTTGATCTTACCAGTGTAGGACAGACCCCAGCTGTCTATATCTTTTCCTAACAAGCTACAGAACATGTATCGGTATTTATCCAGATTGACATCAGATGTACCGATGCCAACCATCTGTACACAAACAGAAAACAATTTACAGGCAAGGAAAGGTAGGTTTTAAAATTAGAGCAGATCATCATTCAGAGGTAAAGAGTAGAGGTTTACCATGTCTGTTCCATACACTGGGGATGTCATCTTGATTTCCCAAAAGTGTTGCCCTTCAGCTAGTTCCTTAGAGCCACGGATTGCTGCTGTCCCACAGCTGTACTCAGAGTGGAAGTTCACTTTGCGATTGTCGCAGCTCAGCAATGTTGCCGTCGATCGGCTAGTGGAATCCCAAACCCAATCAAATTCTGAAAAATTACAAGTCAGTCAGTAATCCATTTTCTCAAAAATACGGGAAAAAAATCACCATTACAAGCATGATTGCTTGCAATGGTGTTAACTCAAATAAGATCAATAGTCAGTGCTTGTATTAAAGGATTGTCTTGTACCTTGGTCGTCCTCTCCACAGCTGCAGTCTTTGACTTGGTGAAAGCCCCGTAGACGTGAGTTGTAGCTGGTCTCCGTCTGTGAATCACAGGAACAGTAAGACTCTCCAGTGACGGGCACTGCACTCGGAACTGGAGGTACCAGCACTGTTGAGAAGTCCGCCTCAGAGTCTGAATCGCTGTACTAGAGAGCAACAAAGAAAATAGAGAAAAATAAATGGAAATGTCAGCAGCACTGCTTATGTAACAACACAGCCCTAGTTCTAATGCAATGGCAGAACTGGCAGTTCAGACTTTCTAAAAGCTGGTAGTAAAAATTATATAAGTTGCATTTCTCTGTGGGCAAAATTAGATTGGCTGCTGTTCCAAGTATGCTTTTTCATCAAGCATTAAAAATTACTATCAACTAACAAACATATAATGGTTTACAGGCTTCCACAATATGACTTTGCAGTAACCATGGCATTATAATGATCACATCCACACAAGTGGATGTGATCACACAGAAACAAAACCTATCAAACACAAGGATCTGTTCCAAGTGTCAGCTCTAGAATAAACATGCTTACCTCCAGTCGGTCGTAGTTCCAATCTTCATTTTCAGAGGCCAGCACAAGCGCCCTGGCATCAGCATCCCTCTGTATCCCGCCCCACACGTACCTCCAGGCGCGGCTGTTCCTGCTTCTCCTGGACATGGCGGCAGCGAGAGTCTCCCCAGTAGAAGCGCCTGACAATCAAATCAGGTTTCAGTCCAAATGGTGGAAAACCCGCATCAGCCCAGCTGCCGGAAAACAAAATGATCACATGATTATTAAATCTCCATATCTCGAGTGGAAGAGGAGCACACTAGTTCAGATAACCGGGATCACATTGCTGCTTGTTATTTAGTGCCATCACAGCCCGTGACTGACAGGTCAATAAGCGGCATGACAGTGCAGTTCCTTCATTCAGTCCTGGTGTCTTATTTCAACAATGGACATTTGTTTAAAGTTTTCCTTTCCCCCGTGGAACTCACCAGTGTCATCCTTTTCCATGAACAGTTTTATCAGATGAAATTAATTTCTCTGAAACATTTAAATGGGCAACGTAAATAACAGCAGCACGGAAACAGTAATAGTGCTGTATGGCCTCGTTTAACAGAAAGTTAAAAGTCGCTGGACAAAAGCTGTTAGCATAGCTAGCTTGGGCTAGCCACGGCTAACGGGAGCGGCTAACGCTAGCAACACAGCAGTCAACGCGCATTTACTGTTAGCATGCTAGATAAAGGTCAGAAGCGTCACAATTCATGTCAGCTGCTGGTTACACGCGTTTATGTACTTCAAAAAAGACGCAAAATGAGGTTGACTATCGCGATTTTATTAGCGACGTCGTGTTAGCAGGATACGGCTGGTGAGACGGTGCAGCTAAACGCGCAAGCTAACTAGTTGGCTAGTTAGCCGTCGTGAGTTACGCGCCGCCTCGTTAGAGGAATAAGTTACCGTTAACGTTACCTACCTGCTATTCACCACCGACTCGCCCAGAAAATCATTCACAACGCCACGCAGATGTTAGTCTTCGGCCGACCTATTGCTGGAACGGGATGCACAACAAGTGAATGGGTGATTACCCAGGCTTCCCTTTTCCATGACCTACTTCAACATCGGTGGGATCGTAAACAAACAAGACAGGCGCTGCAGGAGCCGCAGCCTCACCTCACTCACATGTTAGCAGTACAAATACTGAAGCCAAGCAGCTGCGAGAAGCTACTGGACCTGTTTAAAGCATATATCTATATTTATACAAGAACATTTACTTTAGTATGTAAAGAAGCAATAAAGCAAGTTAATGTAACATTCTTATATAATACCAGTTATTTGCAGATGATAATGAGTTCTTTACAAGTTGAAGGTAGCCGAACTCATGTCTCCTTAAATTTGATTTTAAAATGGGAAACCACTCAAAATAAATGAGAATGCAAATAAGAACGTGTAAGAAGTTTTTTTTTAAGCAGATAATTTACTTCGTCACGAAGTAACACAACAAATTAAGTACTCAAATATAAGTCCCGAGTTCCAAGTGTCATTTAATGGTTGCAACAAAATATAGTTCTCAGGATACGTTCATTGTTTTTGAAAAACGCTAGTCATATTGACATAAAATAAGAAATAAAAGTTGCAAGATTACAGTTATCGTATGTAAAAGATTAAAATGCGTGGATCATTCTAATGATTCGTGGCCACATCAGAGCTGTGTGTGAGCTATCGGTTTCCCATCTAGGCCTACGTGTTCAGCAGGCTGAGGTCACACTGGCATTTAGTTACGTTCACCCGAGAAATGTCAGCTCAACAGTGACTCTAGTTCAGTCTGTTTTTGTCTCCAACAACTTCCGAGGTAAGCCAGGCTTGATGGGGTTTTATTTTAATCCACAAAGAAAGCAATCTTTTATTTATCTAAAATATTGCCACCAGTGTGACGAACAAATATTGATGGATCGAGTGATGTTTTCACGGTGGCGCAGTGGTTCGAGTCCCGCTCTGTGCGGGGTTCGCATGCTCTCCCCGTCTGCGTGGATTCTGTCCGGGTTCTCCGGCTTCCTCCCACCTCCGAAAGTATGTAGTTCAGGTTGATTGGCAGGTACGAATTGCCCTTAGGAATGAGTGTGTGTGTGCATGGTTGTACGTCTTTTTGTGGCTCCACGGTGCACTGGCATCGTGCCCGGAGTGTCCCCTGCCTCACGTCCTATGCCGCCGAGATAGGCTCCGGCTCCCCGTGACCCGCTGCGGCGGATATAACGGTGGTAATCTGAAAATGACTGAGTGACGTTTTATCGTAAACCTCTCTTCAGTCAGGGTCAATACACATGGAATGAGCACAGCCATATTTTTACATTCACCAGGGAGGTTTTAATTTATTTTTAGTTTATTTAACCAAGAGAAATGCTGTGACATGTGCCGTGAACAAAAACCATCTTTTTGGAGAGGATCTGAGCAACGAAATGGGTCTTAGAATGAATTATTATTTTGCATGGCTCTTTAGCAGCATTTTCATCAATTATTCATTAATTGCTCGACAGATATTTATGAAGCTTGGTGAAGAAGACTGGCATATGCAGAAGAAGTGACTATTATTGTACATTTGGAGTCGATCCATGTTAACCTGTGAGTGGCCATGTTGGTATAACTTATGCAATAACAGTTGTCTTCATCTCAACTTTTTTTGCAGCCTGTTTTTCCATTATCTGATAAAGCAAGAAAATCCTTCCAATCTTATGAAGCTTTGTTTTGACATGAAATGAACAGACAACAATATGTCCGCCATGGTATGTATTCTAATAAATATCATCCAGACATGTTCTTCCAGCTACATCGGCTCAAAATTGTAATTCAACTAAATAAAGGATGACTTGAAAAGACCAAATGTCATTTATAGACCCACTAACATCATAAAAAAGGATTGCTAGTGAAGTTCTGGAGGAGGTTGAGTTTTATTTGGAAATCTGACAGGCATGTTTGAACAGTGAGCAATCACCTTAAACAGAAAAAAAAAAACCCAAAATCAACACAGCAGCACTACAGGTAAACAATACTAGTGTTTGAGAGTGTCATATTAAACAGAAATAGACTTCAACATGTCATTCACACACACACACATGCCCACACACACAAACACACACCACACACTGTCAACTCCATGTAACATGTGGACATCCTCCAATAATATTCACACTACATCCAGAGGAATTCCAAGCACTTAGAACAATTAGCCACAGTGCAATTAATCTAACTATACACAGATAATTTATATATTTTAATGTATATAGGGTATTCAATAAACAGTATTCCATTTAGACAGTTTTAAGTCAAAATCTTCATAACTTCTCATAAATAGTGAAAAAAATGTCTTGTCAGTTCCTCACCACTGTGATTCAAAAATGGTCCCAAAAATAAGAACATGAAAAAAATAAAACACTAATGTGAACGATTCTTCAGTCTCAAAACGAAGAATGTTGAAAAACACCAACAAAAAAAAACAAAGGAGGGAAATGGGCAGAGGGATCAACGTTGATATTCACACTCACAGCACAGACTTGTTACTACATTTACAGGGAGGTGGAGGGACTCTGGATCACTGTACAGCTTAAGATCAGACAACAAATCAAGCAGACTGTCCACACATCATCCCACAACAACCAACACGTCTTCATGCCCGTTCGGTACCCACAAGACCTGACACAACTGGATGGCTTTAAACAATATGGATTGATCACATCTACTGAGGACACGGCTGTCGAGTTGACCACTGCCGTGTTTCTGTTGCCATCCCATCCTGTCAGACCCACGGGGCGTAATGGAAGGAGATGAAAATATCCTATTTGTTCTTGCTGCATTGATGTGGAATGAATGAGATGGTGTTTGATGTAGACACTTATTTTGTAGATAGGATGAGGGCCACGATAAGGCCGTAAAGCCCCAGAACTTCAGCAAAGATCAGGATGAGGATCATGCCGACGAAAAGCCGGGGCTGCTGGGCGGTGCCTCTCACGCCGGCATCGCCCACGATACCAATGGCGAACCCGGCCGCCAGACCACTCAGTCCCACGCTCAGACCCGCCCCAAGATACAGGAAACTCCTGTTGAAAGGAAACAAAGAGTACTTACTTCAGTCATGTCAAAGACATAAGTTATTTTTTTAAACCTACTTATGTTTGTAGAAGCAGTTAGCCAGGGGTTTGGGTTTTTGTTTACTGCGTTTAGGATATTTCTATTACTTTATTTACATGCTTCAACTGATAAGTACACAAACCATGAAGTAGATATCAGAGATCGACCCAGGTCATTATTTAGCAAGTCACGATCGATTATCTAGTCTTGGAACTCAAACCAAGTCAAATGTGGCAAATCCAAAATGAGGCTGAAGAGACTAAACTCTTGTTTTTGTTATATTTTACTGTTCACCAAATGAAATTGCTTAAAAACATTATATTAAACAACAAACATGACCATTTTTTTAGTGTTTTGGTTTTTGCTTGCACCTGAATGCACCATAAGCTTCCTATTAATCATCAAATGAAAACTACACCAGATTTAAAGCAGGTTAATTTTGGACCAATAATAACACAAGCTGAAAGTGAAGGGAAGTGAGTGAGTCTCAATTCCTGTCTGATATTACATATAACTGAATTCATGACATGGCATGATCATGTGTATATAAAACTACTTACTTATAAAGGGGCAGTCTGTCAGAGATGTTGTTTGCTATCAGCACTGCCACCACCAACCCGTAGATGGCGATGATACCAGCCATGACCACGGGGATGATGGATTTCATGATGAGCTCTGGACGCATCACAGACATGGCCGCGATGCCCGTGCCACTCTTTGCCGTCCCATAAGCTGCTCCTAATGCTGGGTGACAGAGAAAAGTCTTCCTGTTAACACATCTCATATGTTCATTGTAAGTAATGTCATCCACTGTTCATGTTTCATGAAAGGAATTTTCCCAACAAACCAACCACAGAAGACTTCACATGGAAGCTTGTGAGAATTATTCACCCTTCTGGCTGCTCAACTGGCAGACTAGCCCTGAGACATTTTACACTGATATGTTGGGCAAGCAGAAGAAAGAATGGAACAGGAATCGCTATGATCGCTGCCAAACCTGTTATGTATGTATGCAGTTACAGCGGTGATGCAACATACCAAGTGGCCTGTGCACAATGTTAAGAAAACAATGTCTGACACATACAGTACAGACCAAAAGTTTGGACACACCTTCCCATTCAATGAGTTTCCTTTCTTTTCATGACTATTTACAATGTAGATTCACACCGAAGGCAACGAAACTATGAATTAACACACGTGGAAATATGTACTTAACAAAAAAGTGTAAAACAACTGAAAATATGCCTTATATTTTACTTTCTTCTAAGTAGCCACCTTTTGCTCTGATTACTGCTTTGCACACATTATGCATTCTCTTGATGAGCTTCAAGAGGTAGTCACCTGAAATTGTTTCCACTTCACAGGTGTGCCCTGTCAGGTGTAATAAGTGGGATTTCTTGTCTTATAAATGGGGTTGGGACCATCAGTTGTGTTGTGCAGAACTCAGGTGGATACACAGCTGATAGTCCTACTGAATAGACTGCTAGAATTTGTATTATGGCAAGAAAAAGCAGCTAAGTAAAGAAAAACGAGTGGCCATCATTACTTTAAGAAATGAAGGGCAGTCAGTCCGAAAAATTGGGAAACTTTGAAAGTGTCCCCAAGTGCAGTCGCAAAAACCATCAGGCGCTACAAAGAAAGTGGCTCATATGAGGACCGCCCCAGGAAAGGAAGACCAAGAGTCACCTCTGCTGCGGAGGATGAGTTCATCCGAGTCACCAGCCTCAGAAATCGCAGGTTAATAGCAGCTCAGATTAGAGACCAGGTCAATGACACACAGAGTTCTAGCAGCAGACACATCTCTAGAACAACTGTTAAGAGAAGACTATGTGAATCAGGCCTTCATGGTAGAATAGCTGCTAGGAAACCACTGCTAAGGACAGGCAACAAGCAGAAGAAGTTTGAAGTTTATTTATTTTTATATAGCCCAGATTCACAAACAATGTCTCAAAGGGCTTTACAATCTGCACATGGACGAGAGACTTGTGCGGACTAAAGAACACAAGGAATGGACATTAGACCAGTGGAAATCTGTGCTTTGGTCTGATGAGTCCAAATTTGGGATCTGTGGTTCCAACCACCGTGTCTTTGAGCGACCCAGAAAAGGTGAACGGATGGACTCTACATGCCTGGTTCCCACCGTGAAGAATGGAGGAGGAGGTGTGATGGTGTGGGGGTGCTTTGCTGGTGACACTGTTGGGGATTTGTTCAAAATTGAGGGGATACTGAACGAGCATGGCTACCACAGCATCTTACAGCGGCATGCTATTCCATCCGGTTTGCGTTTAGTTGGACCATCATTTATTTTTCAACAGGACAATGACCCCAAACACACCTCCAGGCTGTGTAAGGGCTATTTGAACAAGAAGTGATGGGGTGCTGCACCAGATGACCTGGCCTCCACAGTGACCGGACCTGAACCCATTCGAGATGGTTTGGGGTGAGCTGGACTGCAAAGTGAAGGCAAAAGGGCCAACAAGTGCTAAGCATTTCTGGGAACTCCTTCAGGACTGTTGGAAGACCATTTCCGGTGACTACCTCTTGAGGCTAATCAAGAGAATGCCAAGAGTGTGCGAAGCAGTAATCAGAGCAAAAGGTGGCTACTTTGAAGATCCTAGAATATAAGACATATTTTCGGTTGTTTCACACTTTTTTGTTAAGTATATAATTCCACATGTGTTAATTCATAGTTTTGATGCCTTCAGTGTGAATCTACAATTTTCATAGCCATGAAAATAAAGAAAACTCTTTGAATGAGAAGGTGTGTCCAAACGTTTGGTCTGTACTGTATATATGCATGCATAACTTGAGTGAAAAAATAATTTCCCCGTTGGGGATCAATAAACTTGAATTTAATCTTTATTTTAACAATCAGTCACGCTTTTATGGTTGCTTTTATTTTTTCTACATCTCAGTATGAAGCTGCTGTGGGAAACAACTTTAAAGAAGCATCAAGTATTAAAATTCCCTCATGTTGGCAACATGTTTCTAGTGAGAGGCTGTTCTCCACAGCAGGGGACTGATTGGCTGCATAGAGATCAACCCTCTCCCACAACAATGTTGACATTCTCATCTTTAAAAAAATTCTTAAATTATAGCCTCTGGTCCATTTTGTTTATTTCTAATATTTCTTATTTGTGTTTTCAATGATGCGCCACATCCTGTCCCTTATTTTAATTTAGTTTAGTTTTATTTTGAATGTTAATGAAACATTTGACATCCTAAGTGTAACTCTTAAACCTCGTATGATGAAGGCAAAAGTGTTTAAGTTACCTCACATATCATCTGTATAGACCAGGGGTCAGCAACTTTTACACTCAAAGAGCTATTTAGACCTGGTTTCCACAAAAAAACAAAAAACAAAACAAAACTGGAAGCTGCAAACATTTTTTGACATCTAAAATGAATTACACTGAATATAGGGGGGCGGGGGGGTTACCTTCACGCTTTGTGTGAGAAACTACTATTTTTCTTATGAAATCCATGAAGTGCTACACAGAAAATTAAATTTCATTTATGTAATGAACACATTTTGAACTCTTTTTATAAAACACGTTGAGTTGAAAGTCTCTTTCAAATTAATTTTAAATAAAAGACCTTAAATTACCTATGCAGCAAACAAAAAATACAGTGAGCCATTATCCTTTTATTGCCTTTGGTCTTTCAGAGTGTGCATTGGAGCCTTGACCTGAATTTAAAAAATAAACTTAAAATTACTTAACTGAACAAGGAAAAATCAATATTTGAAAAATTGCTGCTTAAATGTTTATTTTACCTGGTTAATGGGACTTTTACCTGGTTAATGTGACACATTTTTTGGGTGATGAAAAATAATAAAAATTGTAAAATACAAATTTATGTATCATTTCAAGATCACAATAATCCTCCAATCTAAAGCTACACTAAAAAAATGAACTACCAAACAAAAATACACTTCCAATGGATATTTTTATTTTATTTTCTCAAGCCACATGGAACAGCAGCATAATGATGAAAAAGCCGTGTGTGGCCTATCCCTCGTAAAGACACTTCAAAATGGCGATAAAATTATGCAACCCTGGTCGGTTCCTAATACATCAATATTGTCATGACAAATACAAATGGTAACTTGTTTATTGTATGTCAAGTCTTGTCAATTCTTAGCCAGACTTTAAGCACCCTGAAAGAAGAAAAACTATGTCTACTGGTCATCGCTATTCTTGATCAGTATGTGCAATATGCAAACCCATCACTAATCATCACACTTGGCTTTGGGAGCAGCAAACAGTAGAGTGTGGCTCACAGCAGGAGGCTATCTACTTACTATAAAACAACTCTACTTTCATGGGACTATAAGCAATTGTTGTACCGTTTTGACTACTCTGTACAAAACAGCCCTGTTCTTTGTATTCACTGTGGTGCTGCTTGACGCCGCTGTCCAGGTGCTGAAAGTGGTGAGGGAGGAGGATGCAGGACAAGCTCCTCTCAAGACTAACAGCTAACCTTAGCCAACCGGCTACTGAGTATAATTTAGCAGACAATACCTTCTCTCTGGGCGACACCAACACTAACCCATCTCTCCCATCTGGGAGAACTGACTGCTCCATGATTATTTTACAGTGAGCCAATATCACTTGTAACAAAAATTTACAAAAACTACCTCTGACAACTTCACCAGTATTATTAAGAATGCAAACATCACATCACATAAATGATAGGGATGGGCATCTCCAGCAAAAATGCGAAAAAGAAAATCTAATCAATTTCATAAATACATAAAAATACTTTAACAAGAGATGTGAACAAAATGAAAACACATATTGAAAACTTAGATGGAGGCTTAAGTTAGTCGGTTCACGTAAACTGACTGTAAACCAAATACTGAATAAGGATGAACAGCCGGCTTCTGTCAACTGGGTCCTCAGAATTACAAGATGTCAGCCATCGTACAGATGATTAAATAGCCATTAATGTTAGCGATCAGACGCCTCTACTTGTTTCTTACACTTGACATCACTGTTTCTCCCTTTAGCAGGAGTCAGTTACAGAAATCACGGCCCTACTCCGTTTTGTTCAGTTTAAAAGCACTCACGTCGGATTAAAATAGCGGATTGAGGCGCCATTGCGTTCCCATGGTGTAGCAAATCGTAAATTACAGAGCATGAACAATACATCTATCTGTTATAATACAAAAGTGAAATACTCAATATGTGTGATTGTATCTAGACAGGGCCTCAAGTGCAAGCTACGATTTTAAGAAGGTAGCCCATGAATGAGTTAATTCAAGACTGTATAAATTATATCGTCCCTTGAATCATCCACAGTGGTTTTAAGGCCTTGATGCTGGCTAGTTATTACATTCAACGGGAAACATGCGCTGAACCAGATCTTAGCATCCATCTTATAATTTCTAACGATCTGACCTTCAAGTCGTGTGAAATGCCTTGATGAGACACGGCCTGATCGGGACAGCAACCGCCCCACTACCGGTCTGCGTCACCAATCTCCAGCTGCCAGGCTAAAAAGTAGCATTTAAGCTCCGATGTGACCCGCCTCACTGAGGAGGTAGCTAACTAACGTTAGCGGCGTGAAGAGCTCATGGTCAGCGACTTGATGTCGGTGCAATCCCTCCCCCGCCTCTCCATCGCATCCCTGCCAGGTGTGTGTGAGCCGTGACCGAATCAGCCAACACCAACGGCGTTTCTCTTACAACAGCCACGCACTGTAGTTTCTACTAACATCAGAGGATTTCATTAGCAGGCCAAGCTAAATCGTACTTTGCGTTATATGATAACGCCAAAGGATGAAATGTCAGATGTAGGAGCTGGTGTATTTACCGCTGAACACCATGGCCGCAGAGGCTCCCATCACAGCGAAGAAAGGCGAGTACTCGGGGATATCCTCAGAAGACATTCTTGTACTTATCTTTCGTTGTAATAAAGCTAAAACGCAGAGTATCCTCTTTTTTTAGGTTTCCCCCTTGCCCACCGTCAGCCTTGGACAGATTATATCACTGAGAGGGGGAGACAACGCTGCAGCCAACGAGAGCACCGGTGTTGAAGAGTAAAATGGCGAAACGGAAAAAGTCACATGATCAACCATCTCGGAAGAAACCATCTAAACGAATTTAGGGGGTTATCGACACGATCAGGATTAAAATAATCAGCATCTCTTGTTCACTGGGCTCGAAATGTCGTACATAAATGTTCTCCTTTTATAATACTTTCAAAATAATTTTTGCAGCTATTGTTCGTTGGTAATGTTTGTAATTCCCTAATCTGTAATGCCCTGTATTTGGTCCGAGAAGTTGAGACAGTGTACATTTAGTGGTATGTTCTGCTGCAAGTGGACTGACTGCAGTCGATACGCTGGGTGTCACTTCATTCAGTCAAATTAATATAGATATGAAATTGTAAAATCAATCCCTGAGCACTGCTTTACTTCATAACATTAAAAGATAACAAAAAACGTAATATGGAGGCGATACAAATTTCACAAGAATGACTATCAAGTGGAACCTTCTTCCTAGCTGTGTACTGTAACAGTGGGTTGTACAGTATGTTTTACCATGGAGTAACAGAATAGGGAGAGATTGATCCAAAACAACTATATAGATTTTGCGGGTGTCAAAGAAAGTAAGACTTTCTTTGCTGTTTAATCTAGAAACACATCCTACAGTTTACATTGTCAAGGTGACACTGAAGAGGTGCTCCTCATGTCAGCTTAATGATGGACTTTACTCGCAAATCCTATTCATTGCCGATTGATTTTGTCTAGATTTTTCACATCATGTTTTACTTTTTTCTCTTTGTTTCACAACCAAGATAATTCTTGTACCAGGGCATCCCTCAGTGAGTTCTGAATGGAAGCAAATAAAGATCACTAATCACTTAAATCCCATGGGGATCAGCAAAGATGATTGTTCTTTTTCGTCTCCTTAATATTTTTGAACTGATGTACAAAACCTGCACCGCGTGCTGTGGTGTATCTGTGTAATGAAAAGTACAGTATTACTGTACTATATTCAGGTATGAGTTGTTGAATTGTCTTCTATTCAAACACATGGGAATTTTTATTTACGTATGTGGAAAAACAAATGGATGTATAAAAACAGTTAGCTGTCAAAACATTTATTGTGCCGATAAAAGTATGTGTAGGTGTATTTTATTTTCATAAATATATAATAAAATACATTTTTAAAGCTGCCAAATATCTGATAAAAAATAAATTATTTATTTATGGATCACTGATCGTTGCAGCAACATGTTTTGGATAGAGACACTCAAGTCTCAAACCTAATAATTAAATTATAAATCAACTTTAAAAAAACATTTACTATATATAGATTAGATCTAAGGTCTTTAGTTCATACATTTGCACAAATTACCTGTACTTACAATAAATAGAAAATATATGACCATTGTTGCTGCTTCTTCATACTCTTAGAAAATTAACCTCAATTTACATTTCATTTTGTTTTATTGGTCTTAAGATCACTGTAGTCTCTAATCATCTTTTCCAATAACTGGATTCCTACCTTGACTCAAACAATGCTAGCTAGGATTTGCCTCAGATAGTTGTGTCACAAATATTTACTAGTGTAGTTTATAGTAGATCCTAGAAATTCTCACAGAATTTGTTACTGTCTTTTTTACTCCGCTGTTTCATTTCTTACGCTTGCTGTTTGATATTGTAGTTGGCGCCACAATCGCCATAAATGAGAGTTATCTGCCATTACCCATTTTTTTCAGTATACAAGAAAAATAGAAGCAGTACTTGGCGAAGTGTATCCATGCTTACTAGGAATTCTTTAAGAATAATAAAACTGAATTTTTCCTCAGTACCACGTCATAAAACTAACTCACAGTTCGTTACTCAGAAATGCCTTTGACTAGCTCAGTGGTGTCACGTGAATGTTCTTAGAATTCAAACTCATAGTTTTTTCAGGAATGAAAAGTAAGGGCAGAGCCAATGGTTGAAAATGTACGACGCACACATGACTGTCAGCAGCCTCTTCAGCATCAGCATTCTGGTCAGAGCTCATTCATGTGACCTGCTCCTAGTCCAAGTTTTAGAGAAAAAACAGAAAATTAAATTGAATCTGAGAAGAGACATAACACTGATTCAACTTGCTTTTCTGTCATGATACACTGGAAGAGATTAATAGATTTTATGTTGTGTAATATGGGCATAAATCAATGCCCTTTTTACAGCAGTGGTTAATTCAGTGCAAAAGTAAGAGTAATTTTGATTTGAAGACCCGATGGAATTTTGATATTGATGAAAATCTGAATTTTTTTTTCAGTATTTTATTTGATGCTCTTTCTCTTTCTAGATTACTATAAAAACATTATAACACAGTCTTAAAATATATATTTCAACTGTATTTTAATATTGCATGGTATTTTAAATTATTCACTTTTATGAAAAAAGCCTTTCGCTGTTACGATTAACTAATTTTTAACAAATGAACTGATTAACATTCACATGGAGGTCATTGTCAATTTATGAGGTAAACCTGGTTTAGAGAGATTAGTGCTCTGAGTTGTTCTGAGAGGTATGTTTTCCACATCACATAACTGGATGTGGGTAATATAGTTACTGAATACCTCATGGAAATGATGTTACAAAGACTAACCATTAAAAAAGAAGTTGTTTGGGTTAGGCATGCCAAACTAACTGGAACATAGTACATGGTGTATTTTAGTAGAAGTCACATCTTTTTAATACATTTCGATATCTTTTTTTTATGTTTTGTGGTAGTCTGATGTGACACCAAGACATTGAACACATTGAAACACACTTATACAGAGCCAGTATGAAGCTTTTCTGACAGAACCACCATCACCATCTGCTGGCTGATTTACTTTCAGATCCCTTCCTTGCTGTAACTGAGAGCTATGCTTTATGTGTAAATTAAGAAACTGAATATAACCTATATTGTTACAATATTATTACATCCCGCTTCAAAGCAGTGATGTGTTGTTATTGTCAGTGTTCGTCTGTCTGTTTGTTCGTTTGTTCATCGTTTGTTAGTCCACCAAATATCTTCGCAACCATTGCAGATAGAAAGATGAAACAAAAAGCATATTACTCGGGTGGCAAAGGGGATGAAAATGAGATGATGACATCGAGAAAGCTAGGTCAAGGTCAAATTTTAACTTTTGTACACTCAGAAACCGGGTAAGATAGAAAGACGAGGGAGAAGGCCAGTGTAAGACTGTAGATCAAAGCTGCTGCTTTCATCTATGAAAGTTGGTCAGAGCACTAGCTTTGATCTTTGACATACACAAGTAGGTCAGGGTAAAATTGTGAATTCAGGGGTGTCGCGAGATCTAGTTGTAGTTGTCATATGCATGAGGACCAGTCTTCAGATGACAAGCTGGCATTGACGTGAATAGAATTATTCTCAACTACCCATCTGTCAAGGAAAGCATATTTTCATACTCAGATGTTTCCACATCAGGACCAATATACAGTACCATATTTCACTCATTTTCAGCTACACTTTGATCTAAGCTGTGAGTGCACTACTATCATTTGTTATCTATCAGTTTATTTTCTATGCACCATATAAATGTAAACATTCTGGATCACCAGATTCCTGGATATTGCTTGGTGCCAGGCATGAATACACGGCGAATTGTATGAGAATGGCAGGGTCTCATTTTTGTCCAAGCATTGAAGGCAAAATCCACGAACACAAAACGCAAAAACATAAGACAAAAACAATCTCAACCCAGATCACCACCTCATCAAATTAGCTGTTCCATAGCCAGCACCCTACCTCTACAAAACTGTGAAACAATTTTTGCAAACTTATGTGTCATCCTGTTATCAAACCAGAGACAAAAAGTTTGTGTTGTGGTTATAAAAGAGACGAGACAAAAGAGCACAATAAAATACAAGCGAAGAAAACTGCACAACAAAGTTTACAGACACACTGCACTTTAATGATCAGGTTAAAATAAACTTTCAACAGAGGAAGACATAAAAAAAATCACCATAAATATGCTACATAATTCTAATCACACTTTGCTCGAACACAATTGAGTAAATGTATCTGTAAGGGCAGCTCAGTGTTAGATTATACAAACACAAGGACAGATCTCATCAGCAATAACTAAGATATTCCAGCTGTGCTGTGAAATTTCTTAATGTGAATCCTACTAATGCTTAGCATGCACACACACTCAAATGCACACCTTCAAGCAGTCGTTCTCCAGATTTAAGAATTCTTGGAGACTTTGGGATTAACAATTCAACATCCTGATTCCCTCTGCCAAATTAGGACTTGAATGATCTGATCCTTTCCTTATAAAGCATGATTTAAAAAAACAAAAGTCCAAACCTGACCCTGCATTAGCAGAAGGATTCCCATACCCTTTCATACCCTACGTTTTAGTCAGGCCTAAATACGCAACTCACTTCCAACCAGATATGTCTAAATGTGCACCTTAAACCCAGAAAAACCCATATCAACATCTGGTGAAGAAGGTCATTTTTTCTTACCCTGATCTTGGCCAGTTAATTTCATTGGTTTTATCACTCAAACATGATTTCAAATCCAACATACACTCCTGCCTGTGTGACTACATCTTCCAGTCATTCACACATAAACTGTGCACTCATTCACTCCATATCCCACCACAACTAGCAATTGGGACAGCAATATCAGCGAATGTGTTGTTGTGGTTGCTGGAAAAAACATCAATAACACACAAAAAGATAAGGCATCACATGCTATTCTTGACGAAGCTGTACGAAGTGTGTGGCACAGCGATGGCTTGTATACGGGATGAGGAAGCTACACTGGAACCCTTTAAAGTCGAGTGGATTCAACTTTTGGAAAAAAGTTATGAAGTAAGATGAACGTTTCCCTCTCAGTCCCAGCCGTTGTCCTTTATCATGTGAGACAGCTCAATGATAAACTTTCCCTCCTTGTACTTCTGGCTTAGTTCAAAGGCTTGTTCCTGTTGAGGGAAAACGATTCAAGTAAAACTCTAACCGTATTTAAACCAGGGTTATTTACAAATCAGTAATCATTTCACAAGGCATTTCTGGATTCTTGAAATCGGTCACAGACTTCAACTAAAACTTAGTTGAGTTATATTTAGTTTAGGCAGCATAAAAACTTGTACCATGCAGACTTTTAAATATTGCATTGGTAGCATATGCTAACCAAATAAATGTTTGAAATATTATTGTACTGTACATTACAGCATAAGACACAGAGAACATTACATAAGTTTTCAAACAAGTTTGACCATGTTTTACACACACACACACACACACACACACACACACACACACACACACACACACACACACACACACACACACACACACACACACACACACACACACACACACACACACACACACACACATCTAGGTAGATGCAAATCAAAAAGATTTGCATCTACCCTTTTTCTTTGCAGGTGGGCACACTTACATATTTCCAGCCCAGTGTGGTGTGACAGTTTTCACAGTAGATGTCAGCTACTGCGTGAAGGCCTGTGAGTAGCAGCCTTTCCTCTGCAGGACCACAGCCTATGTTAACCCTGAAAGCAGATGCAATCTTATCACAAATAAGCTCCACTGTCAGTCACAGTAATTATTTTCATCACCCTGAGACAACAAAGAACAACAGGAAAAGAAAATATACTTCTGTATTGCTATAATTTCTGTCGAAGATGCTGAAACTTTAAGGGGGTTATGCATTTGATGCCATTTCATTTGGGTCGAGGGTATTTGTGGGGCAGACACTCTTGACTTTCAAGGTGCACTCTAAAGAAAATCAGATTTATTGTATTATAATTCTGAGATTTAGATCTAGTCCTAGACCATATAAAGTGACTTTCTAGAACAGCAAATTTAGAACTTTATTTTCTTTTGTCGACACATCTATGAAGAAAATAATAACCTAATCTGAGAAGATGTGATAGCAAAGCTGAACAAAGATAAAGGACCAATTAAGGAAAATATCTATTATAAGGAAGTAGTACTGAAATTACATGTACAGTATTCAGTAATTATGGAGATAAAAACATTTGTATATTCAGTGTGCCAACATGTATCAATATTTAAAAACAAAATACTTACACAGAGTTGAAGAGGTAGGCCCGGCCTTGACTACCCTGGAAAGACTAGGAGACAAGGAAGAAAACTGAAAGAGTGAAACTGTGTTCTATACCTAATTTATATTTATATATATATATTGATTGAAAACAAAAAAAATATTATAATTAACAAATTATATACACTATGATCTTTAACTGTGGGTGATATATTATTTTTTTAGTCTAATATGTATAAAATTATGACCTATACTATACCACCAGGTGTTATGAACCAGCTGAAGTTATTTTTAACAACAAAGGCTTGCAGCACACTCACCTTGGAGATAAGATCATCATGGTTGGCCAGATGGGCGCGGCAGTGCAGACAGCTGTAGCGACGGTGGCAGGAGTCCAGGTAAGCCTGGAACGTCTTGGCCTTTGTAAGTTTAACCATGTCTGAGGAGAAAGAGGGCAGAAGGCAGTCGGATTACATTATGCTGTTGTTCATGTGTTTGTGATTCAGGGATACAAGCTATGACTTCTAAAATTTAAATAATCTGGAAGAATGTTTTCAGCTATTATTAGGGCCAGTTCAGTAGCGAAAGCTATTAAAAGCTATTGAGAGCTCTTTGACAGACCAGAGTTGACCCAAGAAAGGAGAAAGAATTACAACTCTCTATATATTTTAGACAGCCTCGATGACCTCACCCACCTGATCCTTAGACATACAACAGCGCTGTTGGATAGAATTCCTTTGTGTATGACTAGTGTGAATGCGGAGACGGAGGGCCAATGCTGTGTAACATTCTCCTGTATACTAGCTCAGTGATCCCCAGCCCTCTTGTGGCTTTGATAAGTCATATTTCTGAGTGAGGATGACTGCAACCAAACTGTGAAGATGAGACAATCCCAAAATGTGACTACCTGCACTGGAAAGGTGACTTTTGAATATAAATTTAGACAACTATTTAATTTACCAACTCTGGAGTACATGCACTAAATACATATTAAATTTTTAAAAAATAGATGTTTAAAACAATTATATTTAATAACCGCTTGGAACAAAGACTAATTATTATTTGTTAATGTCAAAGTCTTTATCACTGTTGGGGGCTTGATTTTACAACAAATTTAAACAACTAATTTATAAAATGAAGTAGCAATTAAAGACTAGTGTCATAGGTTTGACAATTTAAATGCCTTGCAGCTGTCAATTTTGCCCAAAGCAAATGTATTTATGTTACATTACAGTTCCATCCATCTATCCATCTTCTTGAAAATACATCACTGTTAAACATTAAATTCAAATGAAATACAACCCTCTTTTTGCCCATGGGAACTAAATGCCATAAATATAATATAAATTTTGGCAGTAGCAGTCCTTGGACAGCAGGAAAAAAATATATTTGCTTGCAAAACTGTCCCCAGATGTCCTGGGTTCAACTCAGGATCCTGTCAACTGCTGTAAACCATTCTGCTTTGAGATTAGATAATTCAATTTTAAGCAATTTATTAATCAATTTGATTGTTTAAAAACTGCAAAGCCAAATTCCACAAGGAAATAAATACAGAAAGATGAAGAGTTGGGAATTACGTTGAAATCAAATTTAAATGGTTATTACGTCATGTAAATTTCTGACTTCATATTTAGACTCTGATGACACACATTTTTATCTCACAGCTATGACTACATCAACAGCCTGATGACTAACAAGGATTACTTCATCATTTATCTATTCTTCATTGCCATCTATATTTATATTCAGAAATCCTAGCAGAAAATAGCTAATTAATGACAGCCTTAGCAAAATACGTGGTGTGCATGCTTTTATTGTGAAGAGATTTTGTTGAGGAAACATTTGTCAAACATGTATTGCTGTATAAAATTAGTTGAGGCAAATGCTGGCAAACAGGTTAGAACAGTTTCTTAGCTTGCTTCCTGGTCTATGCTCGTCATTACAATTATAATCTAGTAGATCTCCAATACATTTCATGCATCACATGCTGCCCTGCTTAACACGACGTATAGTATATGTCCAGACACGTTCATACACGCAGAATGTCAACAACGAGAGGAACTGACCACTAGCTCTGTCATAGCTCACGCATTAGCTAGTTGCTAGCTCAACACAACACAGCACAAGTAACACTGCAGTTTGGGTACGCATTGCAGGATATTTATACGGTGTCTGTCGACTCACCTGATAACACAGAAGCTCTTCTCAGTCCAAACAACTAAGCAATGAATCTGACGGCTGACAAGCAAATGAGTAAAAGTTTTAGGGTCGGCAGCTTTTCACTCGACCACGCGCTGACGACTCGGACAATACAAACGGACACACGGAGCCCCTAATTGTTGGACCGCGTCACTCAGGGTTTTTTTCCTCAAAGTTCTTCCGAAATAGAAGCAGAAACAGAAGCTGAAATTCGTCAACAATGGTCCGAAGAAATTACCGTGCGTCTGCTCCGGCAGGAGAAAAAAAATATGGTTTGTTTATAAAAACACGAAGAAGAGGAAGTCTGAAGGGTGCAAAACAAACCCCTGTTAGCCAATCAGAGGCTGCAGGTGACGTTTAGAATGTGGGTCAACCAATCAGATTCGACTTCATATGAGTCCTTTTGTAAAGTCCATTGACTTTTCGGTTGTCAGGTTTTGTGCTTTTATTTGAGATACAAATGCGTATTTGTTTAGAACTGATCATATACACTCACTGTCGGGATCAAAAATGAAAAATAGAAAATAAAAGATATTTATGGTTACGCAATAAGAGTGAGGAAATTAGGTAAACAGGATTGGAAATGAGACTTAGACAGACTTTATTGATCCAGCTGGGAAATGGACTTGTTTTAGTATGTCGAAAATACATATATACAGGAAAGCACAAAATAATTACGAGTAAATGTGTAAAGTAAGAGTATAAACTGACTAAAGAATTAACCAAAATAAGCTATATTAATAAAAATGCAAACCATTTTGACTTTTGTGGATTCTTGACAGGAGCCCATCATGATGACTAGCAAACAAGGCACAAGATCCCCAAATTTACAGTTATATTTTCAGATTTTTTTTACCATCAGAAATAAATCTCATTAAATTTGTCCTTGAGGGGCCATACTGTGAACCAGTATCACCCCTAAACCTTTCACAGTGACTCCTTGTATATGGCATGACAGCTGGTTGCTTCTTCATGCAATTTTGCTGGGCAAAAAGAGATTGACAAATAGCTTCCTGAAAAGAAGAAAAAAAGAAAACAAGGCACTTTCAGTCCAAGAGTAAAGTTTCATCTATATCAGATGAACTCTTCAGTGCTGTACTTCCATTGGTGGGAGACACTCTCTGCAGCAAAGACTGAGATTGTTTTTATTTTATTTTATGTATGGCTTGATTTTCTTCAAAGAAGAAAATACAGTGGCAGGTGAGTCTAAAAAGTTTGAGAAGAAGCCCCTTAATCTGGAAAAATCATGGAATATGGTTCTTTTGCACTAAACTTTTAAGTAATTGTGAATTCTCCAGTGGAAGTCCTGCTTGTTTGGTAACAAGAACTACTTCCAACAATTCAAACCTTTGCTCTCTAAATCTACTGTACGAAAGACCTTAGTCTGCACTGATCTACTTATTTTCCATTAACTTATTTGTCACATGGCAATGCACAGTAAAGCAGGTCAGAAAAATACAGTCTTTGTTTCACCAGCATTCTGGTAGATTATTATCACAGCATTATTGCTGTACTTTGACCTAGGAAAACAAGGAAACAGGTGAGGCTCACTGCAAATGTAAATCTGCTCTATATGTACTGTATGTGTAAAGGTGTAATAGATGAGTGACTTAAGGACCTCAGATACATGTACTGCACTAATAACACTACATTCATGTACAGTATTAGACTATATTTATAGAAATAATGTATGGGGTTTTATATCTTAAATACCATGTTTGTGTCTTTTCACTTTATAAGGAGTAAAAAAACATCAGATCATAAATGCTGTCAGCTGTCCTGATCCTGATTTTCTACAGTCCAGACCAACCCCTGAAGTGATGTAAAAATTAACACTGGAAACAGTCAAAACAAAGTCACGCGTATGCTCTTATCATGGGAAATATGATGTCACGTCACAAAGTCCATCTGGTTAAATAGTCAACACAAGGCCATCCCAGCAACACCTTTTCACACACTGAAAACAGAAAAAACACAAAGTTGTGTCTAATAAAGATAAACGCAATCACAACCTCATCTAAATGTCCCATCTAAAGGTTAGTCACCTAACATTTCATGAATTAACACAAAAGAAAATCACAGATTATTGAAATGAGTCCCTCAAATCAGAATGGGGTTTTATTTCCAGGAATGTTTTCATATTTTGTTGTTTGGTTTTGAGTGATAGCTACAAAAGTAGAAAATAAATACACACATATTACACATACAAACACATACACAATATACAACATGTAATTAGTTATACATATACATTCACATACACATCTCACATGCCATCATTCACCCAGATAAACACTTTTCCTGGAGGCTGACACTCATCCAATAATCATGCAACTACAGTACTGTATTCAATTTAAGGAGTCAGTAAGTGGAATTTTCCTACATTCCTAATTATATCTCTGAGAAAAATTTCAAATACAAAAAAAATGTCACATTAGGTATTGGAGAGTACAAGTCTATGCACCAATCTGATAACTTATGATTGCTCAGTTTTTCATTTGTTTGTCTGTTTGGTTACACAAAACGCTTGACAAAACCCAATGACAGGGTTGGATACATGACGAGTAACAATCCATTAAATTTTGGAACAGATCCAGTTGAAAAGGAAAGACAGGAATGTCCTTTTCTTAAATATTGCACGACACAACTATTTTCAAACATTTCCATCAATTATGCATAAATTACCTGAGGAATTTGTTAGGAAGGTTGTACATTTGACAGGAAATCTTGTCTCTGCCTTAAAAGTCAGACACAATATTTCCTTCCTTCTTTTTGAAGATTGCAATATTGGGGTTTAATGACAGTTTTTGTCACTTGATGAATCACAGTGAAACTGATAGGTTGTGGTTTGTGCAGTTGAAGAAATAAATGTTGAGCTAGATCCTGTACAAAAGCACCGTTAGTGAAATGTCTTTTTTCTTGAATAACTAAGACACCAATAATGATATAAATGTGACTCCAGATTCCAAATGTGGGTGTTCATGATCGAAAACTAATATAATGAGGATCAGTCTGTCATGTGACAATAAAATAAACTGTGTTGGTGGAGCTCTGGACTCTGATTAATGTACTGTTTATGTAGTAACTGGAGTCCTGCTGATTCCTAGTCCAATACACGTATAGGACTAGGGATCAATGAATGGTAATCACATCTGTCACGTAACATCCAGGGTCAACGTTTTCCAAAAGTGTTTATTCAAGTGTTACTTATATTTAAAACTAATGTACTTTAAACCACTTATGTTTCTATGAATAAAATCACTCAAGTTTTATATTTATACAATGTGATGGAAACATATTGCACGAGATGGAACTCTTCGGATTTAAAATATGTAATGAAATTAAATGGAAATTTTATGTGAAAGTTTAGTCGACTATTTCTTTAATGTTGCAGGGTTTCCAAACTCAAAACCCTGCAAATTAAAAACAGAAGCCTCAAATTACTTTGTGACTGTTAAGGCAACAAAAGACAAACCCTTCTCTTATTTTATATACATATGTATTTGCTTATACAGTATATTCATTTTACTGTGCAGTTCATTCGTTAAATTCTTCTTTCCTTCACACACAGCTAAATGCTACTTTGATCACAAGAATTCTGATGAAAATATGATTTAAGTTCAAACAATCAGCTATGAGTCTTAAACTGTTTCAAGTTCTATGATTTTATTTGTAGCATAAAACAAGATTATACACACAGAAATGAACCGAATGTAAATCATTTGATCAACAGTAGTTCAGTGCTAATACTAAAGAATTTAATCATAGTTTTATTCTCAATGCTTTGAGTTTAGTAATCCAACCAGCAGTTCTTTAACCAACTTGTCACAGGTGGATGAATAACACTTCTTGTGTTCACTTATCCTCTTTGTTTCTTCCCTTTTTTTTCAAACAATCATTTTCCATCATTGCCATTCCCAAGTTTTTTACTGTTGTCATGTGTGGAGGTGTTTGAGGTCAGATTTCTGTGCCTGTAGAAGTAGCTTGACAGAAGTGATGGATAGTCACTCATCACCCCTGTAGCCCCCACTTCAAGTGCACTCTTTATGTCTTCATCTTCATTGCACACAAACAAATGTACCTGCAATGCAAATATAATATTCAGCTCTAGTGATACATTAGAAGTGCCTATACACATGAGTATGCTTTACTAGTGAAGATTTTTTTGGTTTTCTGGCACTACAATGGAACTATGAGAAATTAAATAGTTTTCAGACATGTACCTGTGATTGATGGTGTTCATATAAAAAACCCAATAAATTAGATAGAAATTTCTGTTATCAGAGTTTATACTATTTGTCACCCTTTCTTGACCTACATTTAAAAAAATTCACAATGGAGAAAAGAGAACTGAAGGTTTGGAAAATGGACATAAAATATAAAACTTTCTTTGTCTCAAAGATTTTAGGCTGTTTTCCTGGATTTTGCAGTCATTATTAGAATTTATATGCACATCCAGCAGTGGGAAACGTGGAAACATTAACACAGAGAGTGAATCTGATGATCGATTAAGAGTGACACTCAAAAACAAAGGGTGTCTTTTTCCCCTGTTGTCTTTCAGTGTTGAATTACTGAATCTTTCATAGAAAGTCAAATCATTTTTCCCTAAATTAGTATCAGTTGTCTCTGTGTAACCACCAAACTGGAGCAAACGCTTTCAGAATAAAGTGTGTTGTTCCATGGTTACATCTGTTGGTAATGCCATAGCAACAGAACATTCTTCATTGTTATACCAACCAATAGTGCTTTGACATGATTGTTAAAGATATAAAGAGTTCATTGTTATCAAAGAACAAAAACATTACTACATTATATATCTGCATTACACATAAGCCATTGCATGGATAAATGTTTTCCTGAATAAATAATAAAAATAATGCATCCAAGGTTGGTCTGAGGATCTTGGCTTGTTAAAGAAATGGTAGAAATACCGTCCCTGCGTTTTTATGTGGATAATGAGGGGGAGACCTTTTCTTAGTCACAACCTCAGAATCACTCAGAATTGTTCAAATACGGTGATATCCTCAGCAGCTGACTATGACATGACTTCATTTGTTTTCATGCTATTCCCCATGGTCTGATGATGGGTGTGAGCTCATCTCTACAGAGATTACTCACATCAACAGAGGTAATGCATTCAGGGCACTCACAGCAATACTGATTACTTTGTTTTCCCCTTATTGATTAAACATTGGTGTTTATTTGACATAATATTTTATCAGGCCATCTGAAAATCTGATGTTTTCATGTATGAAACATATTTTGGTCACATATTTTGCCATATTGCTTGAAATAAAATCTTGTTTTGATCTACAGTATTCATAACTTTGGCTGAGCTGATTTGTATTTTCTCTTCCAATATTTATCGTTGTATTCTGTTGATGGTTTCATACCTGGATTCCTCTGGCTGCCAGATGATTAAAAAGTCTCTTCCTCATTGTGACTCTGGAATGACAGCCAAAGGTATAATTTCATATAAATACATTACTCCAAATACTCAATTTTGGAGCCTGGAAACCTTGGAACCTTCACTCACTTTTCTAACAAAGACACAATCAGCCAGTTCTTCAGGATGTTATTCTCAGGGATGTATGTCCTTTAACAGAAACAATAACTGCATTGTAACATATCAAATCCACACAAAATAAATACTACTACTACTAATAATAATAGAAAAAATTAAATTTAAATTAAAAATAGAGAAAAACATAAAATTAACTGAATGTTTCCAAGTAACCAACATATTAAAACATCTGGGCCTGACATTGTCCAGGTAACTAATATGGAGACCTGCAGCCTCACCTGTTGATGATTTGCGGCAGGTAGAACTGCAATAAACTTTCTCCAAGCGGAAAAAAGGGCAGAAGACCGGTGTAGAAGAGGAACAGTAGCAGCACGCCTCGTTTGACGGTGAAACTGTACGGCATGGAACCGTTCTAGGAAGGAGCACACAAATTGAGATCTCAGCCATTCCGGTAAATGAACCCAGAAGGAGCCTGCGGTCTGTGAGTAGACGGTGAACCGGGAACAATGTCGCCCTCTGGTGGTTAACTGACCGTTGAGCGACATTTCTTCATGATGGTGGAGTCTACGCTGGCCCACACGGTGATCCCCTCCCTGTTGAAGCGTCTGACCAGGTCTGACACCTGAGAAGAGAAGACGGCAGATTAAGTGACGTCAGCTACTGATGTCAGTTTGGGAGAAATCTCTCTGGTCAGGTTACTTATTTTGATTGTTATTTTGATTAAGATTATTTTTTCTGAGATTTTCTGTCTTTGCTTTTGGAAATAACACAGCATGACAACCCAGTGTGGCTACCAATGCTATAGACAAATATAAATGTTATATCATTCCCTGGTCACATTATTTCCAACCAATGCAAAAGCATGAAAAATTTTGCAACATTTTGAGGTGTGCTGTACCTTTTCTATCAACACCTGGTTGTTTTCTTTGATCTCAATGCTGATGGGAATCTCAGGGAACGTCCTGAACAGGTCCTCCAGTAGGGCGAACCTCCTGTCTGCACCAGTGCTGAAGTGTCCTGAAGGAGGGACAGGCATAAAGCAACGCAAACCAAACACACCAGACTGAAGCACTCCTTTAAAGGGTCTTTTGTTTCGGAGGATTAGAGAAGGAGGAAAAGAACTCACCTGCATTAAATGTGACCTCCAGTCGCTCCTTGTACAGAGGCAGATCCTAGGAAAGTTTTAAAGTAAGTTTATTGAGGCAATAAGAGTTATATTATTTGTAAAAAAATTTTTTTAAAAAGGCCCCTCTCATGTTTCGTCCCAATTTGAGAAAGACATTTCTCTGACTTAAAATTGTATATCTGTTATGCAAGGCTAACTGAGCAGTCTGAGTAGCCTTGACGCTACTCTGCTTTTATCCCACTAATCCTAAAGGACTCTCAGGTATGATTGATACACATAGAATGTAAATCGCATTACATTCTGTTTCATGTAACCCGATTTTCATGAAACAGCTCAGGTAACATAACTGGGATCACCTGATCAGGCCACTGGTATGCTGGAGGCAAGGCAACATATCATGGCAGCGAATGATTGTCATTCCACAAAAGTAAAACAGAGTTATTTGCCTAGATAAAGAACAAAAGGGTGATCACACCTTATTGCCATGATTAGAATATTCCTGGTAAAATTGTCAACCTTGAAACCATATCAAACCATGTCAAAATCAAAAGTTGATCTGATGTATATTTTATTCAGAATAGACTGCTGTGTGAAAGTATCTTGGGCAAGTTTAAGGTGAATATTAGGCTTTACATTCTCTTTTGCTTTTTTTTGAGAATAAGACAGAAGCAGATATGAATCTGAACTACAGAGGAAACTTAGGCCGACATGTAATTTTAAACGAGAGCTACTTAAGTTTGAGAATCTCATCCTCACCCAGTAACCTATAAAACCACTAATTCAACACGACACACATCCTTGTGAGCTCTGCCCACACCAGTAACAATGAAGGATCTGCCCTCCCACCTGTAGTTTGAGGGAGGAGATGGTCACGTCGTGGCCTGACTCCCTCAACAAATTCTCATCATGTGAAATCACCACATGTCCATCGTTTGTCAGGTGACAGTCCAGCTCCAGCATGTGTGTGCCTTGTTCTACCGCGCTGAGACAGGTGGAGGAGAGATGGAAGAAATTAATACAACAAAATGTGATCAGTAAAGTCGAAATGCTTTAATTCAGTTCTATTCTGAGGATGCCCCTGAGGCCCACGCAGATAACTCCCACAAGTATCAGAGAAAATCTTCCTCAGTCATCCGGGTCAAGTTTAATCAAGAAGAGAAAGAAATTTAAAAAAAGAAAATCAACTTTTCCTTCCTGTTTTTTGCTGTTCTTAGTTTGTACATCTTATTTTATGTATTTAAATGGTTTTGGTTACTTTGAGAAGAAAAATTTGAAAAAAAGAATTCATGTTTTACCAAATGACATCTCTTAGACCTGCTCTGTTCTGAGAGCATCCACTGTCCTCTCCTATCTTGTACTTACTTTCTGAACGCCCCCATTGTGCTTTCTATCCTCTCTCCACATCCTATAAACAAACGGAGGATTGATTGAATGGCAGCACAGAAGCTTCAAAAGGCAGAATACAGGCAAAATTCAATGACATTCGGATGCACTTTTGTTGTCTGAGACAATTACATCGCTGCCTCTACCACAGTTGAGTCAGATTTAATGAATAGTATAAATGATCCTCATTGCTTCGAGACATTAGGAGGTTATCAATCAAATATCCGCATTTTCCATCCAGCTAGCTGGAGTTTTGGTTGATTTCTTCCCCGTTTCCTGAATTATCATAATTATGAGTTCATAATTATTAGTACTACTCCATCAGTCTATTTGGCTACTTCCCAGTCAGGAAGCTTCCTCGAGACGCATGACCTGTTCGTGGTCCGATATGTCAAAGCTCCTGCAGGTCAGTCTGCTACTGCTTTTCATCTAAAACCTTATTAATTCTGTGAAATCTAGAAAGTATGAAGGAGTTACAGCAGCACAACCCACACAGATGTATACTCACCTCCCCTGTGTGAGATGTGTGTGCAGTAAAAGGCCGTGCGTTTCCTCTTGTGCAGAATGAGTGGGTTCTTCAGCAGGTAAAGCGAAGTGAGCGTGTACCCACCCAGAGCTGGGAGGAGATAGTACAGAAAACTACTCATCCTTCCTCCTGAGAACGTCCTGTGAACTTGTGACAGTCTCTGTCAGACCCGACCATAACACAGTGATACACCCCAACCAGCTGGCGAGGGATGCCCAAAAGTTTCACCGCATTCCCCCTTTGGGTTTCACAGAAACTGAGCACATTCTGAAGTTCGAGTCAAGACAATGTGTTCTCTGTCTGTACGGGGAGATAAGAGCTAACTGGACTGACTGGTAAAACCAAAGTACGTCCTCCTCTCTCTCACCTGGAAACTTCAGACCAGTAAAAATCTGTTAATGAAGCACCAGCTTTTAACCCAGCTCACCTCTCAACTCCCTCTCTCTCACTACCTTTCCCTGCCTGTGGCAATGCTATTTCCCTCTCCTTTGTGTGGTGGGTATTGTACAGCTGTGTGTGTGTGTGTGTGTGTGTGTGTATCAATCACACCTGGGCATTGCATATTTGCTAACGCCTTTCTTACATAGAGCTCTTTTATTCTATTTTTTTAATCAGTATTTTTGCTGTCATAATTGCGTATCAAGTTAGATCACATGCTGTAACTGACAGGAGATTCAAAATTAGGAAAGAAGTAGTCGACCTGTCTAGACTTGATGACAAAGATGAAGGCACTGCTGCTGGTGCTGCAGGATTCTTAGCCTTAGTGTTTGACAAAAGGGATGTGGTGTTTGGAGAAAAGCAAACTCAACCCTGACCCACAAGATCAGATTATAAAAACTGAATTTGTGGAGTCATGCATGGTGGCTACACATACACTATAGTCAGTGAAGTGGAGCACTGTGGCATTCAACTGGAATGTGTCAAACAATGGTATGACAGAGAGCCCAGCCTCTGAAGTGTTACAACAAGCCTGTTTTTCACTAAAACAAAAATCTATTCACGGCAGTGTGGTGCAGCCTTCCAGGGGTTTCTCAGTTCTGCAGGGTTTTCCTTTTGACATGCAAAACGTGAGTAAGTCCTGACAAGCATCCCAGAATCTGATCACATTTCTGTTTTCCTGCTTTCAGATTTTTTTTAAACCTGTAAGTAAACAAACAACTTTTGGAATTTAAGGGATGGAAAGCTGAAGCCATGTTCAGACATGTGGGCTGAGATGTTGAAACTGCAAAGCCAGAAAAGCAGAGATGTCAAACATGTGCATTCCCATGACTGTCAGGATTCACATCTAATTTTCAGGCCAGTTGTACAGGCATGTTTGAGAGGTCATTTTAAATGACTCTTAATTTAAATATTCAAATATGAAACAAAATCAATAGATGTCATTCATTAGGTTTAGGACAGAAGAACAGCTCAACCAAACTGGAGGTGTCTTTTCGTTTTTCTCACTTTGTGTTTCTTTGAATCACTGTGGTCATTTTGTCACTTTTTCTAATGGTCGTGCATTATTTTGTGGTAGTTTTGTCTTTTCGCATGACTATGTAGTTATATAAATGTAATGGGGTTTTTTTCATTCTTTTAAAATGACACTGTGTGCCAAAACTGAGACCATTTATTGTGACCAACCAAAAGCAAACCCATGCAATGATCTTGTGGTCGTTATCAATACTGGGAGGTGACACGCCTCTCAGGTGGATGAAATATTTCTTTGCCCAGAGTTCTTAACAATTTAAGGAAAAAGAAAAGTCTTGGAGTGGAAAGTGCACAATTACTAATACTTTCAAGATGAGTACCAATCACACTGGTACTCTCCAAGGGGGCGACGAGGGAGAGTCCGTGTCATCTGCTGTCTGAGTGAACAGAGTGAGCAGGGTGAGCCGTTCAATGCAGTTACCAGAAAGTCACGTTTGTTAGTGATACAAATACCAGAACTCATCAACTGTACTTCTAGTCCATAACTGGATTATTTCGAGTTTCCATTTTTAGACTATATATAAGAAGCTGGTTTGACTGTGAATTAACCATAAACGTACTACAATCTACACAGGAGAGGGGAAAAATAATATCAAAGAGTTGCAACAGTATCAGGAAATTTTATTTAATTATATGTATATAATTCTGTTTTTGTTAATCATTTAATTCATAATATCCATGAATATACATACTACCCCTCAAAAACTCACCTCTTAGACAGTCTACTTAAATCCTCTTTAAAATAATTCCTCATAAGATCTTAGGAGGGGAAATCAAAGAAAAAAAAATTCAGAAAGATTGAAAACACTGCCAATAATAATTCACTCCCATGAGAGAAACAAAACAAATACAAATAAAAACATCCTAATAAAAAAAATACTTCAACTCCCTTTTATGTAAAAAAATGAAGAGAGAAAGTACAACAGCTCACCAATATAACAATAGCGGTAATAAGAACAGCCATTTAAAAACGACAATATCTGGAAACAGGCCTCGTGACAAGCAGGCCCTCAGACTCATAGATACTGTGTGAATGTATTTGATGTGTTTAAATGCAACTTTTCACAAACACACAAATTCACTCCTTAGAAAGAAAGTGGAAATGTGTATGTGGGAGTCTGTGTGTCAGAGGAATTGCAAAGTGTGCTCCTCCTGGTTCCTTTCATCGGTTACCCGGTGACATGTTAGATCTGGTGACAGGTCGGAGACAAAAACAAGCAGGGCCTGGTTGACTGCTGACCAAATTATATATATATATATATATATATATATATATATAAATTACTGTATATATGAAATACATACAGAGTATCTGACTCTCTGTTGGTCAGAAAGATAGAAAAGAGTCTCATAGATGTAAAAGCACAGGGAATTGCAGAAAGAGGGCCCATGCTTCAAGGAAACACATTCAGGACACAAACAGGACGAGGGGAGTCTCTGGTTTGAGGAGCAGAACCACAAACATTATACAAAAGATGAGATTACTGAGGATCTGTGGACCTTAACAGACAGATGGACACAAACAGCAGGTGGAACTTAAAGCTGAATGAGGAGGAAGCAGACAGGAAGCAGACCAAAATAAACAACTTGAAGGGGCGGAGGGACGTGGCCAGAACGACAAAGTGCAGGCGTGCTGATTGGGTTATGATTAGATCACCTTCCCTCTTTCCCTCTTGTATGACCGGCGGTGATCTACGAGGAGGGGGCAGCCCTTTTGAGTAAAGCGTGGTGAGAGTTGGAAACTGAACTAAGGGATGACTGTCACTACGTGTGCCAAAAAGCCTCACATCAATCCCACTGGCTATGGCTTTGGAGAAAGCGGTCGATGACGCGGCTGGAGCCAGACGCGGACAAACAAACTCGATTTCGCTGACGGGAGGGCAAGGCTGGCAGACACAGATGTGGAGTCTATTGGGCCTGCCCTGGTAGACAGAGAGGATCCAGAGAATGTGTTGGTCCATTTGAGGGGGGTGGTCCTCTACTAGTCCCAGTATAACAGGCAAAAATTAGTGCAGGCTGAGCTGGTGACTGAGCTGAACCCATCGACAGCACTCACACAAGCAGCAGTTAGTAGAGTCACATCCAGAGCAAAGAGACAGAGGAAAACAGTGACAGGAACAACAGGAACAGGCAGTAAAAAAACAAAACCAAAAAAACCCAACAAAACACCCAGCATGTTAACAGTAGCCAGAAAACACACACAGAAGAATAGAAGCGACACACTGGGATATAAACTGTACAACAATGAAGGAATGATGATGCTTGCCTGTCATGAGCAGGAACAGAACTGGTCACGATTCTGACATCACTGAATTTCACTGTCATGTTGTTAATTACGCCACTTTCAATCATTCTGTAGATTTCAAATTACTGGTTTTTGGTCTGAAACTGTAAATATTGATGTTTCACCAGATCATCACTGAATGAATTTCAACCTAACCATAATATGAATACAGTATTGTATTTTACGTTCAACTCTAATCAGAAAAACATTGTAAGTGGTCACAGGCCAGCAGCCCTCATCCACATGACACTGATGCAGCATTCATCAGCAACATGTAGTTTTCTCAACAGTCAGGAGTTTGCAGCGGATGAATTCAGAGCCTTGTCATCAGCTCCAGAAGGTCAGACTGTTTACATTCAGCTCTCACATTATTGAGCCAAAGAAAAAAAAACAACAATTAGAAACCAGAAATAATTTGTTGGACAGTTCATTTGCTTTTCTGCAGCCTAAATTCAAGTGTGGTGATTCTGATTCTGGACTCATTCAGGCCTCAGTTGATGCAGGTCTGATGCCACACAGTTTTTCTGGGTCAGACAGTAGCAGGAAGGAAAACATTACAATTACAGCACGGCGGGATGGAAAAGCTCATGTCAACCAGGCCATGTTTTCCAGAAAATTGTACACAATCCCTAAACAAGGATCCGCAATATTAGGAACAAGAAGAGATGAGGATTGACAGGCTGTGGTGAGATCATTATTCACCTGCAGGAACAGATGCATAATCTAATTTTCAAATAAAATACAGACCATGAATTAGATTTTGGGCATTTTTAATGGCTGAAAGGATGTGAAAAGGTCAGAAATGGTAATGTTATACTAGTGGCTCACATCATGTTCTGTTCAAACTCTCCCGTTTCCGCATCTGCAGTTTGAAAAAAACCTTTCAAGTCTCTGAATTTTGGTGGAATTGACAAATAAAACTGGAATGGTATCATGAAGATTCTGGAAAACAGGGCCTGGTGTTCCTGCTGAATGGACAGTTATAGAAATAATTATAAATTGTTCTTTTCTTTCTATTTGCTCCGCTCATCAATCGCCCCGTAAAGTTAACCAACTCTATATAAATGAAGAGAGGGTTCGATCAGTCTGTTCTGTCACATAAGAAATGCGTTCATGATACAATTTAAATCACAACAGATAACAACTTAGTTGCTCCCCAGTCGGGTTTCTTGCATCTCTGTCACTTTGGTTAATTTAAGGAATGCATGCATTCATATGAACATCGTAGTTTTTTTGTCAGGAAAAAAAAGAAAAAGAGCAACAACAAAGAAATCTATAAACCTGCCAACATGCCTGTAAAAACACTGAATGTTTGTCTTATAAACAAGTGTTCAAAATTAAATGACCAGTAAATATAAACCCCAAAACATACAAATACAACCTTAACTTATCTGAAAACACTTGAACAATGGTGTACTGCGACAAACACACTTAAAAAAAGCCTTTATATTTTCGTATATACACAAACACACCGATTAGCTCCCCCCGTTATTTTATAACTTGATTCTTTCAGCAATGCAATTTACATGGAGCAAGACAAGAGAGTAATGGCATTAGTTAATACAGTCGTTTGTTTATATGGGAGGAAGCAACAGAGTTCAGACAAGCAGAGGAGTGAGAGGCGAAGGAGGAGGAGAGGAGGAGGAGAAGAGAGGAGAGGAGAGATGTAGGATGAGGCAGGATGTTAAACAAAAAAACCAACATGAGGCGAGAGGAGGGAGAGTCCAACATGAATAAAACTGAAACAGTACAGGGACGCCAGACCCTACCGCCCCACCCAGCCACAGAAATCAAACTAAAATCAAAGCTAACTTAGCTCTCTTGCAGTAGAAATGGAAAGATAAGCATTTAAATGTTCATATTTCTTGTTTTCTCTTTTTGTTGGTTGCTTGAAGATGCATTTTTCTTGTTTTAGCGTGTTTTTTGGAGTCTTCTTGTTCCAAGCCTCTGTGTGACTTTTTCCATTCTTTAGGGCTAAAGAAAAAAAATAAATAAAAAAAAAGAAAATATTTTTTGTAAAACTTATCCCAGCAGAAGCAGACCAACACATTCCTTCAGTTTACAAAGATTAAAAAGATACAGAAAAAGTCACAATCAGGTTGAGTCAGTAAAGCGTATTTCAACCCTGTTGTTCTAGTTGTGTTCTCACCATTTCAAACAAATTTAATGACAGGACCAGGTCCCAGCAGTGACATAGTTTTTTTTTTTTTTAATTTCCCATTTTCAGAGGTCATTTTTCATTTCCATCACTAGCTAGTGAACACTGGCATTAAATATTAAGCATGTGTGCAGCAGCAGGACATTAAGACCATTTACTGGAGAGCTGACAATTTGTGGCCGCTACCCTCGGTGCCCACTGGGCTTACTTTGCAGATGCCTGTGGTTTTCACCAGGTTGTACCTGGACACACTTTTAAAGGCCCCGCAGTCCGACATTTAAATTTCAAAGTTTATTTAGATTTTTTAAACCATTATTATAATAGAATCTCATAAATATTGTCACTACTCTTTGCTTGATTACACTAATCACCAATAAGTCACTATTTATCAATGTTTAACTGCTATGACAGTCTTATTACTGATTGTTGGGAGCTACTCTATGTATGTTTGAACAAATTAGCTCTACTGACATCTAGTGGTCTCATATCCCATCTGGTACTGCTACCACACAGAGCCGTTCTGATTGAAATGAAACAAAAATAAGATCAGACTTGTGTTCAACGTTTTGACAATATTAAAAACTTAGATGTGTTTGTCCTTTCTCTTATTTTTTTTCTGTTACAAATAGCTAAACTGCAACAATATCATTTTTCTTGACAGTGCAAAAACTGAAAGATCTCTGTTGGTGTGACGTCGCCGGTCTTCTCACATACCTGTGATTCTCAGGAACCCTGGTAGGTGTCCTGGAAACGAGCAGTCTCCTTGAAGATCAGTTCCTTCAGCTTCTCCTTGGGAAGGTCATCCAACTCCATAGAGAAAGTGAAGGGCTCCTCCGCTATCGGCTGCACAAATATACAAACACAACGTACAAACCTTCAACTGAAAACCGACAATAAGCTTTACAAACAAAATCCTGGCAGTTCACTTTAAAATCAAACTTCTTAATTTATCAAACTGATCCAGAAGTGGTGAGTTGAAGAGTTAAAATTAAAGATTAAGCTGTTGCTGTTAAGATGAGATGACTGAAAATGAACTGTAAAATCCATCAACAGATTTTACTCCTGAATAACAGTATACTACTGTCACTGTACAGATTCTGTTCACACTGATGGAAGAATGATGTGATTAGCAATTACTCTTCTAACATCTCTCAAGCCTGCTCATGGAGCAAAACTAACAGTAATTACATTCCAAACGCTGCTAATAGGATTGAGGCACAGAGCAGAAAGGCTTATACTCAAACCTGGGCTCATGGCTGAAAACAGTGACCAACATGTTTGAATCGGTGAATCCTTCTGCCTCACCAATTCAGCCAAATTTTAAAACTGGCTGAGATGGTTTCTTGTCCGATTCCTTTCTGGAGTAAAGTGTCATTTTAAGAAACCTTTCCTCAGGTATTGATCACCTACAACTTCATATCTCATTGTAAGTCATTGCTGACCTTGTGCTGTGGTAACAGCAGAACGATTCATGAATCAGTTTGTGCTGGTTGCTGTGTGCGTACCTCATCAGTAGGATCATAGTACTGCTCCAGGTACTGATGAGCCAGGGCCTCCTCCACGCTGATGCGTTTCATGGGGTTAAAGGTCAACATATGGCCCAGCAGGCAGAGAGCTGCAGGAAATTCATCAAGGGCTTAAGTTAAATTACCAGACTGTGTAATAATCACATTAAACCTGATTTAATCGTCTAGATGCTTATTGGACTGATCATTCTACAGCCAAAAAATATAGTAAAGCCAGTTCATTTACACGGAAACTGTGTGTGAGGTAAAAGTGAGGAGCTTTCAAAATTTAAAAAGGTGGGAATGAAGCAATCCACTGCTAACTGAGGGGTAAATCATTGTTTCTTCCAGGATCTTTGATCAATCGATCTATCAATTATCCTGAACTTGCTTTTGGTACCACCTCTATTAGTGCACTGACAGAAGAAAAACGTAATCTTCCTCAGTTGCTTGGTTCCAATGTAAAAGGTCACAAGAATGTGAGAATCTCTGTCTAAGTCAGCTGATCCTGTAAAGAAGCTTCATGAAATCTCATGAGGCCACATGGCATGGAAACAAGATGGCGCCGCTGACCAGTGAACACCAGCAGGACATTACAGGGACATACAATGGTTTGGTTATTTTTGCATGGCACTAAATAAAAATTATTACTTTACTGGATGTTCTAGTTGAAATTCTTTAACTAAAAGTTAAAATATGTTGATTAAAAAACCCCCCCAATATTATTTAGACAACTATTCATCGGTGTTTGTAGACTAATAAAAAACCCTTAGCTGCTTATTCTCCTTTACAAAATACTGATGGCAATCTTTTGACACATATCTGTTTGATGAGGCAGCAGCTTCTGCTGTTAACTATAACCCACAAGAAATTACTGTGATTTGCTTACACAGGTTAGTCTACAGGGTCTGGTATTTTAAAGACATCTGTCCCGTTTCCCCCTTTTACAAACCTTTGGAATCTGCCTTGCAGTAGAGCTTTTCCCATGGGACCTTGGGTTTGTCAGGCAGGGCCTGCAGGTAGTTCCTGGCCTTTGTGTTGATGATGCAGTTCAGATCCTCCTGAGATGGCGAACCAAGCACTCCTAAAACCGATTAGACATACAGCAGATGGACATCTTTCATTAAGGTTCATATTCAAGCCAATTCAATTTCAAGTGACATGAATGGACAGCAAACGTTACAGACCTACATGAATTTCAACCTGACTGTTCTTATTCAATCAGGATTGGTTTCCTTTCTAGGGCATCATATATAATTGACTTAAACTGGATTTCAATTTAAAAATATTTCACATATATTGAATGGCATCTTAAAATATGATGTTCACATTGTTCAATACATTTTATTTATTTTTTGACAATCTAATCCAATATTGGAACCAAGTCACTGGACCATGGCTCATCTGGCAGCCTTTGTTACAGACATGGCTGTTATAGTGGAGAACATCTTTCAAATACCATCAAAACAAGTTTCCATTGTTCAACCTCAACCTCACCCAAATGTAAAAAAGCTAATTCAAGTCAGAAGTTATGCAAATTCCATTTCACTTCTTTGACAGGCTTGAGTAAAAAAACAACAACACATAGGTGTACACTTTGTTAAAATCAGCTATAATTTAAAGAAAATATGATAACAAACTACATGTTTCAAATAACTAAGATAACCATTTTACCCAGTATGTGATTGAGCTGGTCCAAATAGTGTTTCCCAGGAAAGATGGGCCTGTTGGACAACATCTCAGCCAGGATGCAGCCCACTGACCAGATGTCAATGGACTTAGAGTAGCCCTGAGACACAGACAGGGATATAGTTTGTACAGTCAACAATCTGACAAGACAGTCGACTTCTGAATCCATACCAGGTTCCCACAAACCTACCTTTGAGTTCAGCATGATTTCAGGAGCCCTGTACCAACGAGTAGCCACATATTCAGTCAGGAAACCAGTGTGATCGTGCTCGGGATCCGCTATCCGCGCAAGGCCAAAGTCACAAATCTGAGGATGAAACAAGGGGTCAGATATCAGTGACATCAATCTACCAGCTGATAGTTACAAATGAGCCTTCAATGCTACCAGTGCTTTTAAACTGAATAACTGACAGGACCCAAGAGTGTGGGTATGATTAGATAAAATGTTGTTAATTATTTCCTTATAAACAACAGGATTCACAAGTCATGGTTCTACAGTTCCACAAACAGTTTTATGCATTCTTTTTCTTCTGGTTTACTTTAGTTGAGCACAAGCTTTGATATCATCCAAGTTTATTTTATAGCAGTGGGGGTGTTGATTGTTCAATCCTGTTTTATGATGAATCTGTGATGCTTAAAATCCATTTTCTTTACTTGTGACCGAGTACTTCAATGTGTAATGTTCTACATTTCCCAAAATAAATTTCAGCAACCCTCCATGTTTTTAGTGAGAATGAGGCAGCTACAGTTAGAGTAGTAGTCTGAGGGTACATTATGACAAACAAAGAGCAGTGCAGCGGAGCGGTGTGAACTGTTCTTTATCTGTCAGTCACCTCAAATACAATCAAACACAAGACATTCAGTAAATATGAATATTCAGAACCGTGTGAGTGGAGAAAGAAGCAGCAGTGCAGGGAAAATGTGTCCAGCTGAAGAGAGGCCAGGTTGACACCATTTACACAAGCAGCCATAATGTGTTATGAATACGCTTTCTGTCATTGAGCCATCTTCATTTACACTGTTTAGAACCAACTGCCCACATAACAAATTCATACACTCCAGAAAAAAATCATTTGATATGTATTATCTGTAAATACATAATCTGGTTAAGCAGTTGATGCACACAAAAGAATGAGCCTGAAGGAGTTTGAACAATAGATTATATATTGAAAAGAACATTTGGACCATACTCAAAACACCAAGTCAGACGAGGTACAACAGGACGTGAACGAGGCCACTGTGTTGTGATGAAATCCTTACAGTACTTTAATAGAACATAGTTCAAGATAAACAATAATTTGGCAGTCTTGACTGGCAAGGAGGGGCTTGTGCTGTTACTTCACCCATATCCCACATTCCTGAGATACCTTTTCAGCCAGCACCAGTGTTTAATTAAGGAAAATGCTTCTGTGCTAAAGTCTAAGCAAACAGACCATAAGCATTTAACATCTTACAGAAACTATGGTTACTGCACCTTAGGAAATACACATAGAAATGCATGATTTTGAACAACTGCGTGCAGCATGCATATGCAGTTTTGTAGCTTTTGTGCTGTTAGGTGTATATTTAAAATCTACCACTGTTTAAACTGAACATTAGATGCTACTGGTAATGTTGAGCTCACCTTGAGGTCGCAGGTGGTGTTGATGAGCAGGTTAGAGGGTTTGAGGTCACGGTGCAACACGTTGGCTGAGTGGATGTACTTGAGGCCTCGCAGGATCTGGTAGAGGAAGTAGCAGACGTGGTCGTTGCTCAGCTTCTGGCCTTTCAGCAGCTTGTACAGGTCTGTCTCCATCAGAGTCTGCACAATGTAGCTGGAGGATGTGAGGGTCAAGGAGGACGTTGACATCACCGGAAACATAAAGACCGCTCTAAAAACAATTTCATTCCATCTTAATAAATCATTGAAGTATGGAAAAAAAATTAAACCACAAATACAAAGGCCTGACCGTCCAGAGGAGTCCAAACATTTTCATCAATACTCAGATATGTCAGTTGGTAAACTCTTGCTGTTCGCCCAAGAAATAGCTAAGTCAATAGTGTGGTTTGTCTAACACTGTCCACAAAGAAATATATATAACTAATGGATGGCTAGCCAAACCTTTGAGGCAAAACATTATTTTTCCCAGATGATATACGCTAATGTTATTGATCAACTATTCTTACCTAGCTCTAACGTGTGGAGCACATGTCCACTTCAGGAAGACAAGTAATAACTCTAATGAACCTCATTTCTCTTTAAATCACTATGTTTTGGCTTATAACTTGCAAAACTAATGGCATACTTCAGAATCTGAGCTAAGCTTTAATATTTAGTCTTTTTCCTACCAAGAGTTTAGCCACTGGTATCTGGTACCAATTTTTGGTTCTCCCTCAGACTGCAATTCATACTTGCATTAATCGATTTCCTGGATGCAATGATGCATAAAATCAATCTAGTATAACTCATCCACTCTTCCAGCTTGTGCCCTTAATCATGTTGATATAAGAGACACTAGTGTGTAATGTTCCTATTAGCTGAACAGCATAAAGAAAAGAACCACTCACTGATGTTTGTGACATCACTGCATTTGGATGCATCTGCCCTCAGCAACATTGACAGCAGTTCAACATATCACATGAAGAAGATGTTCAACAAAATTGTTGCAAATATTTTTCACATGTAGGAATTACATTAAGACTGGGGAAAACTGATGCTTTGAACCTATCAGCTGGTGAGATTATGATATCTGTAACTGAATTTTAACATGTTGGAAAATTTAAAACATCTGCACTGTAGTCTTTAAAATACTTGGTGGTCACAAATCCAAGTCAACAACCAGTGACTAATATTTTGTTAGTATCATTTTTTTTGCTTAGAGAGAAATGAAAGAAATAACTTGTAAATAATCAGACCTCTATTCCCACACAGAGAGTGCTTTCAATGTAATTCACCATACGGGAATCCAAACCACCAATCAAGGAGGGCCTAATGGAATATCAATCAATCATCCAAAGCCCCCCGTTTGCAAGTAAGGACTTTGGAGGCAGGGCTACCCATAGCACAGAAGAAGGGGGTGGGACCTGGTAACTGTACTCATTTGACTGCTCTCATCGCAGTCTTATGAATACTTGCTAAAATAGGGTGTCAGATATGTAGCAAAAAATAAGATGTTAAACTTCTGAATAATAGCGTAGAAATTGCAACACAATCCTCAAAGCCGCACAGGCAACAAACAAAAACTTTTGTAATAAAGATTAAAACTCTACAAAAGTCACTCAAAATAATTTGTTATATGTTACTGAATTATTAATTACATAAGTTAAACATCCTTGTTTAAAAATGCTTTTAATTGCAATGCTTAAATCACATGCAAGATAACTTTCAATTATTGTATCACAAATGTGCACAATCAACAAATGTAAATTTTTGTTGCTGTCATTTTATTAGAATTATTCTGTTCTCTCAATTTGTGTCAAGTAATTTTTCGATTACGAAGGAAGAAATGACTGATTTCAAAAGTATTACAGTATTTAACATTGTATGTGTCAAATTCACACACTTTAAAAGGATCTTATTTGAGCTTGGTGTTCACGCCTCAATGACAAATTCACCCCAAATTCTGTGATGCAGCTTATGCACTATTACTGCAGCCAACATTAAGCAAGCAAATAGGGTAAATCTAGCCAGGGAGCACAGCACAGCACAGCACAGCACAGCACAATCACGTGTAGATGACAATGATTAACCCAATCATGAATCACAACTGCTGGGTCGTATGAAAACACTTCACTTTTGTTTCTCATATCCTGGCTGAAGCCAGACTGCTGGGTTGACTCTCATTTTGCTCCAATGCGTTATGACTTCTGTCCAAAGCAGAAATCAGCGTAGCTCCATTATGGCTTGAGGTAAAGTCACCTTTTGTTACTACTGCATCACTATTTGTGAATTTCTTCCACAGATCATTGCAAATGGATCAAACATAAACAAAGATTAGCGTTACAAATGTCAAGGGGCACGCACTCTGCTACATTGCCATTCACAAAACCCATTTCACATGTGCAAACTATCCCACTAATGAATAAAAAAAAGACTTCACATAAATTTGTGCAGTAAAATTTTCACCTGCAAAACAGGCAATTTTACCTGAAATTAAAATAAGTAAAGGGTTGCAAATCTCTATTCTCATGGCTTTAACTTACAAAACACACATGTGACATGACAGTAGACTGAGAAAATTTTCTAGCTCATGATCAACATCTTCTCTAGTTTGGAGTAAATAACTGAAACAAATTAAGCTTCCACACACTGTGGTGTAGCTGCAACTGTGATGTATTTTCCACGTCAAGTGGGGTGTAATAATTCCAGAGGTTAATTGGCAGAGATGTAGCCTGTACTTCAAAACAATTTTATATAATAGTGTTACTCATTCAAAGTTTGGTGAGTAAAATAGACCATTCCTGTAAACCATTGAAAGGATACACATCCCTCATGTTGTCAATGTGCCGTGCCCTGAGAATGTCATTGATACCAATGATATTCTCATGGTGAAAACGCAGCAGGATCTTGATTTCTCTCAGTGTGCGCTGGCAGTAAGTCTGGTGCTCAAATGGGCTGATTTTCTTGATGGCTACACGCTGGTTTGTCAAGTTGTCCAGAGCAGAGCTAGATAAGGAAATTTGGAAAATGAACACAAAACAAGTCTTACATTACACACTGCACAATGACTGCATCAGAAACCAGACTAATGCTCAGCTAAAAAAAAATGGTGTCACAGGCAGACATGCCGTGATGCACATGTGACACTTCCTTTGCAGTGATGGGTTGTGAAGTCTGAGGTCTGAGAGTAGGAGCAGTGTCAGTGTGGTGTAGGTGTTGAGTCGATGAAGGCCAGGATGGAGACCAGATGGACCAGATGGAGACCAGGCAGTGTGGCAAGCAGCCATGAATGGGGTGGGACCCTTTAATATCCTGTTAATGCCCTCGTAGAGTTTAGGGCACAAACTGTTAAAACCCTTATTTTGATCAATGATGACCCAAGAGTGATTTGTATCCAAAAAAAAGAAGAAAAAAAAAAAGAGAAAGTCCTAGACACTCAGGCTCAACAGGAACTGTTACCTCACAACTTCCTCATGGTGAAAAATGTAATCACCACACAACTACATTGACTAGTAATGTTCTCTGTGAACTGGAGATACACGTGGGTTAAATCACACACGAAAACATCTGAATATCTGTAGCAGTGGTAAATCTTAAGATTGAAATCGTGTCTGTCTTCTTTCACTACACCAAGCAGTGGGTGTTGGCAATGTTTACAAACAGCAAATGCTGCAACAGCGCTGTCTCTTGAGCCTACCGACACAAAAAAGAAAAAAGAAAAACAAAAATGCACTAGGCTGTCAGATGCCTCTAAAAGATGTCAGGGATCTTATAAAGGCCCCTCCTGTTGAAATTGTTGTGGTGGCCCGGCTTTCGTGCTGCCATCCACTTTGCACTGACAAGCAGTGCCGTCACGTCTGATCGTGTTGACTGCCAGTCTCTGTAGCCATGACTCGACATTGATGTCAAGTGCAACAGGGTTCCTTAACACGTCCACACAAAGCTGTAGATCTCAAACAGAGATAACACGAGGACAGGCCTCGCAACAAATCTCACTCGCATCCTCTGCAGCAGATTTACTGCAGGCTCAGTGTTTAGCGGTCAGTATCCAAGTCGATGAATGTGTTACATTAATTACATCCGTATAAAACGACTTGAGTGATAACTAACACAGAAATCAAGACAACTGCAGTGTACTAAGATTTTTTTCTTCGGTAGAGAAATGTCAAGTCCTGCGCAACACTCCCAATCTGGCTTCCTGTAAAGCTCGTAGCCACGCCTGGAACGTTAGCAAGTCAGCTACGCTACTAACCACAACATGGGTTGCGTTTAGCTTAAAAGAGGGTCTGAATTCTGTGACCGCTTTAAATACATACATAATAACACCTGCAAAGCTGTGTTCAATACAAAAAATAAGGTTAACGTGTTGAAAGTGTTTGCTAACAAAGACTATGTTTGCTAGCGCGTTTGATTTAGATACGATAGTCCAACGACAGCACAACTCACCAAACCATCCCGTAAGCACCCTCCCCGATGTAAGACAGGTTGGTATAGCGGGGACCCACGTCAAACATCTGGCCTTTAACAGACTCGCACCCTGGCTTGGGTCCGACTGCTGGCGCTACATCAACCGTGCCAGCTGCCCCAGCAGCAGCAACGCTGTTGGAGCCTGCGGCCCCGACCGCTGCAGTGCTGCTCGAATCCGCCATTCTTCCTCTCCAAAACGGTCCTGTTCTGTCAGTGTTTTACACCGATGGACCACCGCCGCGCTCAACACAGTTCAGCGTTTGCTCGAGTATGTCACCGAATCGATCGTTTGATAGCCGGAGCAAGTAGACTAGCTCAGACCTCTACTTTAGAGGAGTAAATGGATTTCGTGCGCGAACACGGATTTGGTCTAAGCACCGAGCGTAAATGCCCGTGCAAAACTACGGTAGTACATATGCGTTAGATATTTCACTCGGGTGTCTTGTTTGGGCGGAGTTGCGTCAGCTCTATTCAGGCACCGCCTATTCAATTCTCTTATTGCGACGAAACAAGCGCAATCTGCAAAATAAACATGCAGCAGCCGCGTGTGGGCGTGCCAAAGAATGTTATATGTTACCTGTTGTGACAAGAAGACTTTATAATTCAATTGTCAATTTAGCGTGTTGTTGTGGTTATTCATCAGAGAGAGTGCTTGTCTCACATATCTATTAACTTCAGGGTCTCTAACATTGCGAAATAGTATTTTGTCCACAGATGGGGGATTTTTGTAAACATGGATTATTTGTTGCCTGGAATCGTCACATAAAGCAGCGTACAAGGCCACAAAATTGAGATTTTGAACTCGATGTGTATAAAATAAACATAGAATATTCCATTTTGAATCGACTGCTCCATAATTTTTCTCATTGCTATCATTCAGTTGTTTGCAAGCGAGACCACCGTTTTAACGTCGGGAATCGTGTCACCATAGAAACGATGCGACGATTTAACCACGCCCGTTTCTGGCGTCATCGTCATCGCGTCGGGCGATCTACTTCCTGGATACATGCTGTGTGTTTTAGTTCTATTATTGATCCATGTTTCATAAGGGATGTTTCATTCCCTTCTGCGACGGGACTGGATCGGCCGGCTTCGACTAGTGCTCACTCTTTTCAGACTACCGAACACCGTCTGCACTCTTGGAATTAGGTACCTTTTGCACAACAACACTTTAAAAATTAAACTGCACGCTAAAATTTTTCAGCGTCGGACAATTTTCGGTTGTTACCTCACACAATAATCTCAATAGAAACGTCATGTGCGGTAGTAGCTATTTGTCGAAGTCCTCAATCACTGCGGAGCCAGGCGAAGTTTGAAGTCTTCAAAGAACTGTGTTTGAAAGTGTTTAAAGAACTGTATTTATCAATGCGCAGTATATTAAAGTGGTCCAGTTGCAAATTCTAATAATATACTAATATGAGGTGTCAACCAAATTATCAGTCAGACAGTCATGTCATGAAAGTTAAACCATTATTAATTCATAGTCTTAGTCAACTTTATTGTCAGATGTTCCATATATGCACGACATACAGCTCGGATGAAATTAGTCCTCTCAGACCAACAGGCAGTAAAAAAAACACGAAAGATTTCAGTCGATTGATGTGAAATGCAGAATAACAAGAGTCTTCACCCTATTTTCAAATATTCTAGTGAGCAACCAATGTCTGTTTCTTTTCTTTCTTTTTTTTAAAACATAACTGTGGTCAGTGGGTGGGTCAGAGAAAATGTATGATGGTGTGGCTTGATGAAAGACGAGCATTTACTGAAGAGTCAGATTGTTAAGGAATTTGTGTGGGTTACAGCTGGGACTGTGCTGCTGCAGTGAGGCCAATGACAGTCGTACTTACTGGATGCTTTTGTCCCACATTTCCTCCTCTGCAGACCAGTTATCTCCTGCCCTTTGTCTCATCCTCTTAGTACGAGTCAAACAATCAGACCCTTCACTACCAGTGACTGTAACTTATACACAACCAGTGTAAAGACAATGCCATTCTCATCCAAGCCTCATATGAAGTCCAGATGCCAGCAGTATCCAGGATCTAAAGTCAAGCGCTTTCCTGTGCCCGATGACAAGGTGGACTGGAGTCAGAACTGGCCACAGTACAAACCAGTGAGCTACACTGACCCATCTGTATTGAAGACACCAGTATGGGCAGATCCTGATATTGGGTTAGCACGTCATACATAATATATAATGCATTAAATCAAATAATGTAATGCGTGTTGAATTAATTGCACATCTATCAGTTAAGTGGTCCAAAATCTTGGCAACTTTCTTGGCATCTGTGAAAATTTGTTTTAAACAGTCAGCTGGAGTTAATTCTAGTTTTCATAACTGCTTCTTGTTTCACAGCACTTTTTCTCCAAAGTTTAATGCTGTGGACGGTGCTGTTGACAGGACAAGCTTTGAAGGCATATACAAACTGGACAATGGAAAACCACTGTAAGTACATAGAAAATGAATAGAAGTAGTTCTTAACAAGTTTCCCTGACATTAAGATAACATCAGTCAGTGATGTTATTTGGGTGCCATCTGCTTAAAAGCAGGTAGTTAATGTCTGCTTTTAGTAACTGTCAAGCTTTGAAGAATAGAAAGTACTGAAGTGGACCCAGTACGGCAACAAAATTATGTATGCAATTGATCTGTTGTATTAATAACCCTTTCACATTGTAGGGAGTTATTTTCTCAAATGGCAATGTCAAAGATTTTGATTAGTGGGGCTTTAATACCAACAAATATACTGTAGTGAGTAGCCAGAGCAATGCTGTGATTATGTGTTCCCTAAAGTAAAGTATTTATACTTTTGACATATCTTCAGCAAATTTACTACATTTGTTCTTTAAGAAATCCTCGTGGACGGACAGGATTGACTGGAAGAGGTTTACTTGGAAAATGGGGTCCCAATCATGCAGCAGATCCCATTGTTACCAGGTAACTTTTTGTTTACTCTACACACTGAAACCCATATCAGTGATCCATATCATTACTCAGATGTATTACTCACCACCCTGATTTCCAAAGGTACTTGAAGATTGAGTTTGTACATTTTATGTTTCATTCTGAATATTTTGAAAAGAAACACATCCTGAGATCTATTGCCTGCAACCCAAAAAGATTTTGGACAGAGATGTATAAGTGTATTTCCAACACTTTAACATTCATGGTTTGTGACCAAAATGAGCAAACTTTTAAAGCCTTTGAATTGAGAGTATATATATCATGTGCTAAATGGTACTAGGTCGTATTTACCCCTTCAGTGGGGTAAATGTTCAACAGCCTGCCAGCAGACCAGGCTAGTAGCCAAAATCTTTTACTGAGAAGCCACAATGTTTTAAGGCAATAGAACGTGGCTTTGTCCTCTTGCTGTAATAAGCACATCAACAAGTGATGTCCCTGAAGGAAGCTTCCTCTAGCTAGTGTATATGTTGGTCCAAAACTTGTGTGTATCCTTATCACACATCCTGTGTTTTGAAGTTTGCAATCTGGATAGTGCTTTTTATTTTCACCCAGGAGGACATCCATGATTTTTTAAAATTTATTTGAAAAAAAAACTTTTTTCTTTTTGCATCGTGTCTTTCTGAGGTGAGATCAGTCCCAACAGAAAATTGTCTGTCTGTTTTCCAGGTGGAAAGTAGATGCCAAAGGACAAAAGATACAGCACTTGGTGTCCAAACATCCAATTCTACAGTTTGTGTCCATCAAGAGGAAAGACTGTGGGGAGTGGGCTATTCCTGGGGTTTGTGGCTTTTATATAATGAACATTTTGAAGCATTTAGAATGAGGTCTGTTGCTGTCTTACAATGTACATGACTGACACTTTTTCATGCCTTGCTATTCATTGTACTCACGCCTATTCAAAATTGCCAGTGGACAACAAAAATAAATTGATGTCTAGACTCTGTTTCAGCTATGTGAGGTGTTCCCGTAACTCCTTTGTGTGTTTATATGTGTGTTACGTAGGGGATGGTAGATGCAGGGGAGCAGGTCTCTCTCACACTCCAGAGGGAGTTCTCAGAAGAGGCATTGAACTCCCTGGCAGTCCCACCATCAGAAAGAGCAAAAATACATGAACGCATCACCAAACTGTTCAAATCAAAAGGCTTTCTAGTAAGTAAATGACAACCCTCTCACTTGTATGCTACTATGCTGTGGTAAACAACTGCTTCTCTGAGAAAAATGTTTTCACCCTCAGGTCTTTAAAGGCTATGTGGATGATCCTAGAAACACTGACAATGCTTGGATGGAGACGGTTGCAGTCAACTTCCATGATGAAACAGGTATCAGGACTTCAGTTGAATGTTTAAACTTGTTCCCCAGTCATAAGGACAAATTTGTTTAGCTGAATTTTGGCATGTCTTCGATTTTACTGCAGGGAACAGCGTGAGTGAGCTCCCTCTTCAAGCTGGAGATGACGCCGGACATGTTCAGTGGGTTGATGTTGACTCGTCCTTCCCACTCTACGCGAGTCATTCCCAGTTCCTGGAGCTGGTAGCCAAAGAGAGAAAAGCCCACTGGTAACCATGGATGAAGTATGAAGGACTCTATGATGATGAAGGAAACATTCACAACCAGAATGTTCTCTGTATGCTTAGCTACATACGACTAATGTCAATCTCATTAATTCTGAATTACTTAAAAAATCATAATCTTCATAATTGTGAAAGCCTATCATATATTTCCTTAATTTGAAACTTATATACATCCAATATTTGGTGTGCTGTGACCTTGCAATTCTCGCAGAAGTTGACAAATGAATGAAATGTGGCGGCTTGACAGCTTTGTTGTTGAGTGAGCTTTTGAGTCGCAGCTTGGTAGAAGCTAAACAAGAGGCTGTAAAATGCAAGATGCTTCTGTGTGACACATCACATAATTTCTGCTGGTATGGAAATTTATGCAAATTTATTCACTGATAACAATCACATCAACCCAGTGTGACCACGGAAAAGCAAAAACAATGAGCAGCAGGGAACTGGACACATACTAAATAAATTTAAGTAAGATGGGGGGGGGGGGGGCAATCAGAATGAAAAAAGTGCTTTGATTCACTTTGATCCTTACATGTAAATTGAATATGAAGAATTGCTGGACCGTCCCACACAATCTAGAGAGGTGCTGAAGCTCAGCCTAGACAGACTTGAGTTAAAGGTTGAACATGTCTTCATGTGGTAACAGACAGCGATGTGAAGGCCATTTCACACTCAACAGCCTGCATTTAAAAGACACATCAGTAGGTATCATTTCTCAGCATTTTTTGCTATAAAGTAGCATTAAATGGCCACTATCTTTTAGGATTCATCATGCAGCTACTAACGTGGACACATCTGTCTGCTACAGGTATTCGAGCGTAAGTTGGTTTTAATAATAACACAAGGCAGTATAGTTAATTTGATTTTTCGTACTCCGCAATAATTCACTGTCTTCTGAATCAATCAGAAGATGTGGCACAAGTATTCTATATGCTATACTCTTACCTCATTATAGGGGGGTTGGTACTGACAAAGCCTGTTAATTTGTATATTATATCCTTGAAGTATTCTTACCTGTACAGATAGATATTGTAGACTCCCAGTTCTCCTACACTTCTTACCAGCTCCATTGTAGCATTTAAAGTAGGACCACTTTTGATTTGTTGTTGCAGAAGGGGAAGACTGCTCCCATGCAAAACTCAACAGTCTCATTTGAATTGGCACCTTCCCACTGACAAGTTCTTCTAACTTCTTTTTCTGACGTTTTCATCTTTGGCATACAATATGTTCAGCTTTAAACAAAAATAAATAAAACAATAGAATGAAGGAGATTTATCACTTAGATGGTGCATAGATAATAATTTAAAATTATAATTTAAATAATACTAAAATTAATTTTATAATGATTTTATGTTGTTCCATTAACATGTCCAGTGTTAATTCTTGTTCATAAATCCCGTTTTTTGCCGGGATGTTCAAGAACAATTCTAGCATGTGTTCATGTGTAACAGGAGCAGGGATCAATATTTAAGGAAGTCGGCACTATGATTTTCCCACCTTGACATAGGAATGTCTGCTAATTGCTTTGTCTTTGTCTTTGCATATAATATGATGAAGTGATCGTTATACAGTGTGTGGTGCTGTGATGCTTTTTTTTCTCTGTACACATTGGTGCTTCACTTTCACCCTAATACAATATGAAGTGCTACAGTACCAATAAAAACGAAGGTATTCGATTTGTATGTTATCAATGGTGATCTGCATTGAGAAACACGGCTGTCTCACTTCGTAAATTACACGATAATCCTACATTCCCCAGAAGCCTTTGCGAGAAATGCCGCTCGACTGACGACGTGGCTGGGAGTGGACTACGTTTTAGCAGACCGGGTTGATTCAAATAAGTGAACCGGCTTTGGTCACACTCTGTTCAGGAAGTTCTAGACTTGCACAGTTATTATATAGCTCTGTCGAGAAGTCTAGTGCCATCACTGTTTAACAATGTCTGGAAAAATTAAGAACCGAAGTGCTGCAAACGCCGAATCGGTCACAGCCGGTGTATCCTGCGATGAGCGCATCTTGCGGGATTGTCATCAACTGTACGCAGATTCCGACAGTGGTGAGTTTCCTGACATGAGAATGCTAGACACAAATATCCCTAGAAATACACCAAGCCTTCCCCTTCTGCTTACAAAGTTTAGTTCCCAAGAGGTTAACGAATTTGAAGTTAGCTAGCTATCCACTAAATTAACCCATGTGACTTGAGCCCCAACCTTCGGGCTAACAGCTAGCTAACAAGAGCTGATGGGTAGAGATGTAGTCATTTACTCGATGGATGTCCGTTGTTGCTCATCCATTTATGTTAGGTCGGCGGGAGTTCAGTCGTTTTTATGGTATGGGGAGGTATTCTAGGTTTGGATATAACGGTAGTACTCATGAATTCACATCGAGTCTTGGTTCAGGTACAACGGAACATCAAAATTCTGCTGTCATGAATTAAAGCCATGATACATGAAAATAGTGATGTAACTTAGCCTGGTCTTTATTTGCCTGTCCGCAGTCCAGCAGGTGTAACCCCAACGCCATGTAAACACATACACCCATGATGTCACTAAGGCAACAATATCATTTGACAAAATTCTGGCACATTGTTAAATTTATATTCTCTGTTTTGTTCAGGATTGATAACAATTGCTGAATCTGTTGGTGTGAAGTTGTTGGCACCCAGAAAAAAGATTACTGTGATGCTAATGGGAAACCACTCTGCTGGGAAAAGCTCCTTCATCAACTGGTAATTATACTTTTGAATGTATGTCACAAGGATATTGGTAAGCATCTTGTCATTTTAAGATTAAATAACTCAATGACTGGTGAGCGAAGTGGTGTCATTTATGCTATAAACCATAAAGAAGCAAACATTCATATAAATTCTGTACCACTGAAAAAAAAAAACATTTGTATTTTAATTACCCAGTCATTTTAAGCACATTTTTCAACAAACATTAGATGAAATTTAAAAAGTAGCAATAAATACAAGTAATCTTTTTGTATTTCCATACAAATTTGCCTTTGTATCAAAAAGCAGTAGCTGCAACTAAAGCATTGTTCTTAAATGTTACTCTCTGACTTTGATCAAAATATTTTCTCTTAGATTTCTACCAGCTGTTCTGTCTCAATTGTTAGTGATTTACCATTTCCTGATGGACTGGCAGATTCAGTTGTTGCTCAAGTAGCTGATGCTAGCTGTAGCTGGAACTTTTTGCTGTTCTTAGCCAAGGGAACCCGACCAGACGAGAGCTAAACAGACTGGTTTTGTCTCCTGACACATGGAGGCTCATTCTGCCTTAACACACACTCATCCTGTCTCTTCTCACACTTCATGTCTTTCTGGTCTCTGTCTGGGCTCGTATCTTTGTCAGTCAGGCTTGGTATTTTGTTTGTGTTACTGTAATTGTGCAAACTGCCCTCTGTCATTCTCAGACTGCAATTGGTTCAGACCAAGCTGCTTTGTCACAGCGTAGCAGACCACCCCGCCCCATAAAGTCATATTATGCTACGTGTGATGTGTAGCTGCTAAGGGACACGGATCTTTAGCTGAAAAATGCGATCAATAATGCATGAGAGCAACAAAGGTTGTAGTGTGTAATCTAATCTAAAGTACATGCCAGTTTATTGATTTTATTCAATAATATAGTTTCAATTAATTTTGTCTGTAGTTCTTTGCTTCCATTTAACTATTGATATGTTTTGTGCTTTCATGTCAGGTATGTTGAAGAGCACATTCAGCGCACTGGGGTGGCCATTGAGACCCAAGGCTTCAGCTTTGTTACAAGTGGGCGCAAGAGAGAGTCTCTCACAGTGAGTTCAATAGTATGAAATCAGTAAGGTGCGATCTTGTAAGATGGCCTATATATATTTATACATATACTAGATCCAGAACAATTGGCATTCCAACTTTCCAGCTTTACTCCTCATCTTTCAAAATGAGTTTTAATTCTAAATATCAGTGTCGCTCACAGTTTCCTTTTTAAATAATTTCTCATGACAAGATAAAATATTTTAAACCTTTATTAGTCCCACTGTGGGGAAATTTGCGATGACCTGTGCTACAAAATAAATTATTATGTTATAGCCTGAGATCCCCATTACTGTGAATATCCAGACACAGTCGACAAAGTTATTTATTCTTGACTGTATGTTGTTGTTTTTTGTTTTTTTGTTTTTAATTATAGGGAAATGCAACCCTCCATCTATATCCACACTTTAAGCCTCTGCAACAGTTCAAAGGTGAGATTTCCACTTTAGTCAAAACCTGTTCATAAGAATTACCAGAGTGGCACATCTTCTCTTCACCCTTCACACTTATTCATTCCCAAATTCTTAGCATTCTGATGGAGAGATTTGGTCCTTAATTGCTAACTTGTATTCTGGATTCAAATTTCCCACCGTGCAACAACACTTTACCTTTCAAAACACTGATGCAGACTTGAGCTCCACAGTCACTTGGTAAACAAATAAGTGTTGCACCAGCTAGGATTCTTTTAACTGTGGTTCAGATTTGTTATACAGATACTTATTTGCAGCACTGCAGCCAAAAGGCTTCAGTATATTGTGTCAGTGATCAACATCAAGCACCATTAACTGAAATATCTTATCTTGCCTGTGTTATACCCTAAAGCATTTTAAATTAATTTCTAGGCGTTTCTGAGTACTTGAGCACAGAGATCTGCACGTCAAGACAGAAACGTTTCAGCCTGGTGACGTTTGTGGATTCACCAGGGTTGGTGGATGGTGACATGAAGTACCCCTTTGACGTTGATGAAGTCATCCTGTGGCTTGGTAGGTTGCCATTAACTGATTTCATCTGTCTTTGTGGGGTAATCAAACATTTTCAACATGTTTGTTTGACCTGGTGCCCTGATACTTGTTTATTTCTTGTATTTGATATGTCTCTGGGTAAGGCTGATCTAAAATTAATTTGAAATGGGTCTCTTCAAGAAAAACAGTCTTAAAGGAGATAGTTAAAAGAGAAAAATCTAAGAACTTGAAGGTAAGGCTGAATGAAAAATTAATTTAGCCATTTTTTTAAACAAAGCTTCTGAAACATTCAGCTCACTGTAAATCTTGTAATAGTTATCTAAATGTTTACTATCCCAGCACAATAAATCTGAATCTCAAATAAAAATAACTAAAAATGCAACTGACTAAGATAAACTGATACTAAGTGAGGAGCAGATAAAAACTTTATCACAAATAGAACATATAATGAAACAGACGGTATGAAAAAAAACGTTTCTTCCCTCTGTCGTTCTCAGGTGACCTCTGTGACCTCATTCTGGTGTTCTTTGACCCCATGGGTCAGGCTCTGTGCAAGCGCACCCTCAACATTGTGGAGAGCCTGAATGAGACACATGGGGATCGACTGCGTTTTTATCTGAGCAAGGCTGACGAGGCTGGGGGAGAGTCGGACAGACAGGTAAGAACAGCAGCACCTTATTTAGAAAAGGTTGTTTTTTGCAGTATGATTTGATTTGAAGAAAAATCCATTATTCTTCCACATAATTCTCAGTTAAACACAGACATTCATTTGTGTAGCAAGGTTCTATTTTTTAAACATTTTGTCTTTATGTGACTGCATGTCTCAGAGAGTTATGATGCAGATTGTCCAAGAGCTCTGCAAAAGACCAGGACTCAACAAATGTGGTTTTGACATGCCCACCATCTACATCCCTAATCCCAATAAGGTGAGGTTTCATGTTTCAGTGGTTTACTGGTGATTTTATACATTTTAGACTTCTTTCTTGGCTCCTTTAACTAACTTTTAACCAGCATGTCTGTTTTCCTCAGCCTAGCCGCTGCGTCAATCAAATTGAAGAGGTTTGTCGCACTATCGAGAAAACTATTAATCAGACAGTCCAGAATACACTCAACTCCCTGGAGAAAGACTGTGAGCTTATCAGTGAGGCCATCACTGATAGGCTCATTAATGACAGGTGACTGAAACAGTCATATAGCACACCCCTGCACAGAAATCACGTTAATAGGACACATGGCAGGGAATGTATCACCACCCTCTGCCCTTACAGGCTGACCAGTGCAGGGAACCGACGAGCACGTTGTAAGAGCTGCTTCATGACGCTACTGGGCTTCAGCATCCCGATGGCTTTGATGGCGCTGCTAGTCCTGGGTGCTCTGTCCCAGGAGATTTTGGACCTGGTCCTGGGGCGCCAGGGGACAGAGACACTGTCACTGTACCTGGTGAGGATCGAGCCATTGTTTACTGCAGTTGTTGAATCACCTTATGAAACTGTTAAATTTATTGCTCTTGTCGTCCACAGACTCCAGCAGTGAAAGTATTTGACTCCTTAACTGTGGAGCAAAAGATTTATTGCTGTGCTGGACTGGTCCTTCTTTCTTTTCTCCTGCTCATCATCGCACACTTTTCCTTCAAGTAGGAGAACAAAATGATTGCATTGCTTTTTTACTAATGATGCTGAATCTGTTGAGATTAAAAACACAAATAAAGGAATTTCTGGACTGTTCAGTCCAACTGAATATAAGCTGCACCAACATAATTTTAAAACGAAAAATGTTTTACATATATAGGCCGCACCTGTCTATAGTCCGGAAGCGTCCAGGTGTTGTAATGTGAAATATTTATAAAGATTTTTCAAATTTTTACTCACCGCTTTTTATCGAACAGTGCCTGTAACACGGTAGTAAAACAACACTGCCGTCTCTCTTGTTAAAATTTCTCCAACTTCAGTCAATTGATTCTTCATTTCAAATAAATCACGAAACATTCTTGAACTTTGCTACATTTCTCTTTTTTTCTATGTAGGACTCAACCAACTCTGTCAGGCAAACAGAAACGGCAACTGCAGGAGAAGCTGGAATATGTTCAGGAGGTGGTCAAGACCAAAAAGGTATCACATGTGTCACACATTTGACTATAAAATGGTTTGAAAAAAGGTAGGATTGGTGTGTTTTTAACCACCATATGTTTTTCTTTTAGAAAAACTTGTATGAAGATTACCTTCGCCAGAGTGTCAGTGATCAGGATATGGGCTTGTGAAAGACAGATGCACACAAACATGTGGATCTCCACACTGGACCAAAGATCATCTGAAAACAAAAGCTGGTTTTACATCCACCATGATGTCATTTTTATCCCTCAGTGCTTTATATGCAAATCTATGAGCACACAGTTTTCTGGATACTGCAGGAGCCCATTCAAGTTTTAGGTACTGTAAAATCTGTTTACCTGTTACATGATATTACCTCAGTAAAAACACGCCATGTGCATGTAAGAAGGATTCAGTCTAATGAAAAATGACCTTTTGTTACTTTTCACTGATCTCTCATATGATTGATATATACTGTGCTACTTCTCCCCTCAGAAGAATTGAGGCATATACCACTTAAATATATTTAAGAATTGTAGTCTGTGTAATACTAGAAATAAAAATTGTATTTTGCTTTAACCTGCTAAGCACTCTTTTACATGAGTCACTTTGTATGAAATTGTGTTTTTGAAAACTTTCCACCAGTGTTTTATATGGTTCTTTAATGGCTGAATATAAGTCACAGTTACATAATGAATATCTGTGTGCCAGTTAATATTTGTAATTTACCAAATCCACAACTCTTGTCATTAAACTAAGACACCTGAGGCAGCAGTTAAGAACTTCATGATTATGTTCCTCTTTATACTGTGATCCACAACAGCTGACCTAAATAAAAAGATATGTTTAATATAGAAAGTGTAGAGGATTTTTTTGAATTTAAAGTCTGACCTTCAAATTTTTATAAATAAATTTGAGCAAATCTTCACCTGTTGGATTTGATTACATCCCGCTTCAAGGCGGTGATACTGTATATTGTAATTACATCCTACTTCAAAGCGATGATGTAGTTGTCAGTGTTCGTGTGTCTGTCCGACTGTGCGTTAGTCCACCAAATATCATATTAGAATGACTGTTGTGCATCTGTGTTTTGTCTCTTGTATACTCTGCTGCTCAGTTTTGCCTTTGCCACACCCTGTTTGACTGTAAATGGATATGGCAGAGACAGCATGGATGTATTTCTAGATATCAGTTTTCTAGAGGAAAATCGAAGTCGTGCCTGTACAAGCATGAGGACAAAAAAGATGAGTCTGTGCAATTCTATGTATAGATCTGCAGCTTTTGACCATGGTGTGTACAGCAGATATAATCTATGACAAAACCTATTTGAAGTTAAAAATAAAGAAAGCACTATTTCAAGTAAATTCCATTTTGGTAAAGAATCAGTCATCTGTGTAGTTATTTTTATTGACGCCAAACAGGAAACTATGTAGGGTCATGCCTTTTGTCAAACAGGAAGCAGGTGCAAAAACACTGATGTGAAGCTCTTTCCAATAAAATAGCTTCCTATTTTCAGCTTGGTCAAATTCTTTTACTTGACATTGTCAGATAATATTTCCTAATAAATAGAGATAAAGAGTTTCATTTTAGTTGTCATTTTTCAGTGCAGTTATATTAACGGTTTGGCAAAATTCTCTCTGTGAAGGACAGCAGAGGATCACATCTTGCCAGACTGCAGTATGTAAAGTGATCTGCTTCCCCCAGAGTGAATATTATACTGCAGAATATCAGGGCCAGTACCTCAACAGAGTGTCTCAGTCTGTTTCCTTTTTTAAAATTCTTTTAACTCACAACCAAGGTACAATATGCTGGGACCAAATTTGCTTCGAGTTTAAATAAGGACAAAAGGCTGCAGATGACGCATCTAAAATGAGACCAAACTCTTCACTTAGTCTTATATTTTCTGAGTTACATTCACATCACATGTGAAATCTTAATCTATGGGATGTTGAAGTTATGTTTTACAGATCCTTTGAATAAGGCTAAATCCTCTTGCCATGTTCACATGATGGGACCTTATCCACAGTCCTGAAGCCTAATTAGGACATTTTTCACATTGTGACCAGCACAGAAAATTGGTTTGTATTGCATATGAACATTTTCAACATGTTCGGAATTTAGGCCCAAAGAGCCTACCACTAACGTAAAAAGGAACTACAACCAAGGCAGTCACAGACTGCAACATCCCATGACACCCAGGAATTTAAAATTTTGCCCTGACCTACTTGCATAGTTCAAAGATCAAAGCTAGTGCTCTGACCTACTTTCATAGATCAAATCACCAGCTTTGATCGATGGTCTTGCTCACACTGGCCCTCTCCCTCGTCTTTCTATCTTATCAGGTCCTTTCTATCTTATTCTTAATTAGGTCTGTTGATTGCTCTGTTTCTCATGATTGAAAGAAACAAAAAACACCCCCACTATATATTTTTTTTGACAAATCGCACCGTGCTTACAACCATTCCAATAACAAAACACCTTCCTGATGAAAGAGGATTTTGTTTTTTGTTTCCAGAGGATAGACAAACAAACGTGTGGTTCACATACATGGCTACATACATGCATGGCTATTAATAATGAGGAAAACTTGTGACCGAACTCAAAGGGAGGGGCACTCACGAACAGGAAGCGGTCTGACGTCATTTCCGTAGGCTCAGACCGGGGAAAGTTGTTTCCTGAAGTTGTGAGTTCGCTGGCAATTTCAACACCAAACCTGGCAATTCTAGCCAAAATGACGACTCGGACAGAATTTGTTGACTTTTTATAGACGTTCCGTCTCGCCAAATGGCCCAACCAGTGAATACTGACAAGAAGATGAACTCAGAGAGTGAAGACACGGGTAACAAAGATATTAACACTACGTTTTTATCCGCTTGACATGGTCGGGACCGGTTCTTTTGGTACAATAGCTGCTCTATATCCGAGTTTTTACTAAACAAAAACGTTAACTTGTTTTCAATGTGAAACCTGTTGATGTTGAAGCAGCTTTTGAACTGCTTGTAAGAATCGTTTCTCTTAAAGGTAATGGGCGTTGCTAGCTGCTACTTCATACTTTTCACTCCAAATAGAGTCGTTTATCGCCTGCTAAATAACCAGAGCACTGATATGTTAGACAGCTGTAACAACTATGTAAGAACTTGTACTACAGCTTAACCTTAATGTTAAACCTCATGAGACCAGGTACCATACTGTTGCATACGTAACAGCGCTGCAACATAAATTGAGTGCCATTAAAATTTGAATTTTCAAAACAATGTAAGTTGCTCATCATAAGAAGACAGACAGACCACTACAATGTGGCAGTCAGTGAAACGTTTACCATCCTTCCGTATAACTCAATTGAGCCCTGTCCAAAAATCAAGCTCATAGCTTAGTAACTATAATTTCTGGTTTCCAGATTAGCAGCAGCCAACCATTTAAGTTTAGTGAATCTTCTTCGAACTGCCCACACTTGTAGATACTCACCCTCTCAGTATTCATCTTATGTACTGTCACTTTTCCACTTTGTCGGCTATGGGTGTTGTTGGAGCCTTTTCCAGCTAACTATAGGCAATAGGCAAACATTGCAATTGTAAAAAAGTTGCTTGTTGATTTGTATTGCTAAAATATTGATGAGATTCACTAATCAGTGAAATAATTGTCCTAAAGTTTTTCAGTTATTGTTTAATAAAGTAGACCTGGTGCAGATAGTTGGTGAAATTCCAACTATCTGCACATTCATTCATTCAACGTCAAATACCCGCTTCATCCGCTGTCGTGGGTTGCGGGGTACTGGAGCCTATTCCAGCTGACTGGGGTCACGAGGCAGGATATACTCCTGGCGTGACGCCAGTCCATTCCGGAGCCACATGTAAACAGAAAAAAACCACACAGGCACACAATCACACCTACAGGCAATTTTGGATCATCAATTCACTCAAGCTGCATGTTTTTGGAGGCGGGAGGAAGCCAGACAGCCTGGAGAGAACTGACGTAGACATAGGGAAACAGTGCAAACTTCGCACAGTTATGCATGTATTTAGTGAACGTGCCCATATTTTTCTTACCTAATGTATGATAAACATTTCAGTATTTTAAATCCAGACTGATGTAAATATCCTCTACACAACATATTAAAGGCATTAAAAAAACGTTATCATCACTTTTAGAGATGAGCCTGCAGGCCCAGCTAGCCGAGTGCCGAGCTCAGGTCGAACACTGGCAGGGTGTGGCAACAATCTGTGAGCTGAGCAAACAGGAGGAACTGGCAGAGCTGCAGAAACAATGTGATCAAGAGATTCAGTCTCTGCAAGAGGCTGTCAGAGGTCAGTGTGTGTTTATGTATGTGTATACATGCATGTGTGTGTTTGATCAGAGCCCAATAATCAGACTTGCACAATAGATTCCAGCACTCTTGTCTTGAGTAAATGTCACAAAGGAAATATAAATGACTTTAAGTAAGACTCAGAGATTAAAATCACCATAATGGATAAACACAAGATAAGCTCCATGTGCTGAAAATAATTGCACTAGCCGTGTACCACAGAGATAAAATAACAGATATTAGAAAACTGAACTTGCTAGAACATACTCGATTCAACAGCATTTCATTTTATTTTTGAGCATATTAAGTGTAAAAAAAGACATTCAAGTACTGTGAGTTAGCTTGTGAAAGTACGGTAATATTGAACAGTGAAGGGGAACCTCTGCAATGAAGGAATTTTAAATAAGTGGTTATATTTCAATTTTCAAAGCAACAATACAGTTCTATAGTATTAAATTTCAATATTTATCTTCTGGGTTTTTTTAGTTTCTTATTGATGCTAAATGTCTAAAACAATACTGATCACCCTTCTGACCCTCAATCAGTAACATAAAATTCAAATGTTGATATTAAAATGTTGGTATCCCATAAGATTCAAAAGAGCTTATATATAGGGTAAGTTGTGCTCCTAATTACAGCAGTGGATTTCATTAGAATTACTGGAGTTTTTAAGTCTTGCTGACACATCAAAATACATAGAACATAACTTTGCATTACATTTGGTAATCTCAACTAATCAGGCCCATCATACAATGTGATGAGTGGATTCAAAAGCTTTAATAAAATTTCAGTACTTTCTTGTGGTTAACAGAGACAGCAGCGCAGTACGAGGCCAGGATATCTCTTCTCCAGTCCCAGCCTTTGGAGTGGAGACGATCCAGTGGACAAAACATGGTCAGTGTCTAACTTAATGCCTTTCTAAAGTGATCTGGACGTAATCGGACTGTTAGATTTTCTCTCTTTTTTCAGACCACTGGACGGAAAGCAAAGACAAACACCAGTAATGAATCTCTTACACCATTCACCAACAACCAGTCTGAGTTGGAGAACATGGGGCTAGTAGATGGAATTCAAAACCTGCCATTGGAGCCCGAAGTGGCGGTGGAGGGAGAAGGAGTGCCACTGACAGCAGAAGGGTGTTTTTCACTGCGACACTGCGACTCGGCTTCACTGTCCTCCTTCTCCTTAGACACACCCTCTCTGCCCAGAAAACTCAAAGCTCAGGAGGACACCGAATCTCTATTGTCCACCGGTACTCTGGTGCCTGAAGCTATCTACCTACCACCAGCTGGACACAGACTGGTTACACACAGCGACTGGGATGCCCTCAATGCTCAGGTATCAATTTAAAACAGATAGCTGTTTTGCATTATAATATTATTGACTGTATCTCTGTACGTTGATACACAAAATACTGCTTTGAAATGAAGTTTTAACCAGTGTTATATTTAAGAAATGTTTGTGAAGCATTCATGCACAAAGTTAGATAACAGGAAAAGAGCTCATTTTTATTACATCCTGCTTCAAAGCAGTGATGTATTGCGATTGTCAGTGTACGTGTGTTTGTCCGTTCGTCCATTTGTTTTTCTGTTCTTTTGTTCGTCCATTCGTTCCTTAGTCCACCAAATATCTTCGCAACCCTTGCAGATAGAAAGATGAAACACAAAACACATTACTCGGGCGGCAAAGGGGATGAAAATGAGATGATGACCTTGACATTGAGAAAACTAGGTCATGGTCGATTTAACTTTTGTACACTCAGGAAATGGATAAGATAGAAAGACGAGGGAGAAGGCCAGTGTAAGACCATAGATCGAAGCTAGTGCTTTGATCTATCTATGCACTAGCTTTGATCTGTGGTCAAACCTAGTGCATAGCTTTGACCTACCCTGAAAGGTCAAAGCTATGTATTTGTCTGGTACTACTTTCAGGGTACCCTGACCTACCATTTGCAGGATGTTGCAGTCTCTGACTGCCTTGGTTCTTGTTAATTCTTTTTTTAACTTTGAGTTCGACCAAAAGCTGCACCTTCGACACATTACTTTTATAAAATAACAAGGATGTGATGTGTTGGACAGCTGTCAGAGCTGAAAGAAGAGGTGAGTCGACTGCAGGCTGAGAAGGAAGAGCTGGAAAAGGAACTGGACACACAGACCAACCACACACACAAACAGGTGAGCATTGCTGTTTTGAGTGTCATTGTGTCTCACACACATATATGGAGTGTATACGAAATTTGTAGAACTATCCACATGTTAATTTGTCTGTGTGTGCCGTCAGGTATCACTGCTCCAGTCTCAGGTTCATACATCAGAGTCCCTCCTCCAGGACTTACAGAAATCTTTCAGTCAATCACAAAATGCAGTCCAGAGTCGACTGGTGAGTGATAGAATTTGGATCCAATGCGAACATGGTCGTGTTAAGAATGGTAACTACAGATACAATTATCTCTATTTGTAGTTACAGAAAAATCTTTCTTAAAATTCACTAATTGACTTCAGTAGTACCTTGAGATATGAATGACTCGACATAAGAGTTTTTTTGAGATACAAGACGTCGCTCTGTCTATATTTTTGTCCGAGACATGGGTGGAAATCTGAGTTACAAGTTGTTTTTCGTGGCACCACTGGTAGTTTGAGGATGGATACCACATCAGCTGAGACCACATCTCGTTCTTTTCCACATGTTGTCCATGGAGTAAAGACATAGTTTTTGTGTGCTTGTGACTTTATAATCCATCCAACCATATATTTAAAATTATTATTACAATTATTACAAGTTTGATATACAAGGAAATTGACTTACGAACTCAGTCATGGAACAAATTAAACATATCTCAAGGTAATAATGTAGTTGTAATATTAAATTTTTTTGCTTTAATCAGTAGAAAATATTTTTTTTCCTCATCAACAGCACTTTCTAGGCAACTACTCAAGAGTGGTGGAAACCTCAGTGCCTTCAAGCGTGGTTTAGTGTCTACAGCTTGTATTTACTTTTTATTATGCTCATCCAACCTGCTGCTGGCTCCAGCTACTTATTTTGCTCTAAAAACATCAGCTGTAATTGTCATCAAACTTGGCAAAAAAATAGTGTATTTCCCAAAATGTTGATATACATTTTTTTCTTTTAGTATTTTTCCAAACATTTGATTCAGAGACTTCTGAATGCAACAGAATTAGCTGTTTGAAATCTGCATGTGTGATGCTTGACAATTCACTGATTCACCAGCAACAGTCACTTGACTTCTAGAGCATGTTGTTATAGTTACATGTGAGGTATTTATGTGCCTTTACAGCATTCATTCATTCATTCATTGTCTACTGCTTCATCTGCACCTTTACAGTATTTTACATGATTTTTTTTTTAAAATTCATTCATATATACATATTTTATTTAGTCAACATGTTCACATTACCATTTGTGTGTCCAGGCAGAGTTGTCCTTCTCCCAGAGGAAGATGTGCACTGAGCTGTCCAGGCTGAAAGGAGAGGACGTTGTGGATGAAGGCCCGGAGCCCAGCTCATTATGCCCAGCGATGCTGCAGGTACAATTTATTTCCATGGTTTTTAATCAAAGTTACAGGATATCTACTCAACCTTGTTACTGTATGTGTTCCTCTGCTTGGTATACCAGTGTGTATGCTGATTGTTGTTCTGACCTGCAGGGAGCGCACTGTGAGGAGCGTCTGCGCATTGAGATTGTCAATCTGAGAGAGCAGCTGAACAGCCAGACAGAGGAGACTGGTTAGTGACTTGTGTGATTGTTTGGAGAACTGTCTCAACATCTACCATTGTGACTCTTAAGCATGTTTTATTCTCCATTTCTCTCCTCTTGCCTGCTCCCTGCTTGCAAATGCTGTCATCAGAAATTTTAGAAGGTGAGTAAAAGACTTTTTTGTTTGCTTGTTTGTTTTGACAATTGAAGGTCTTGTGATAGATGATGGGTAATACTTCATGAAGAGTAATTTCTCCTTTAATATCCTTTGGTGATCACATCATTATCAGACGAACCAGAACTGATGAGTTGAAACAAAGCTTTTCTTTAAACAATCCCACCTTTTTACTGTTGATGCAGTGATTGACCTCCTAATGTAGACTTGTTTGTGGTTGTGTGTGTGCAGTGCAGCTGTCCAGTCTGAAGATGGAGATGGAGAGGATCCAAGCGAAGAAGGACCAGACACAGGATGAGCTGCTGGCCTGCCACACTGAGCTGGACGCCCTGCGGTTGGCGCTCTCTCACATTCAAAACACCAACAAGAGTCTCAGCAATGATAAAGTAAATTCAACCTGATATATATATTTTTTGCACTAATCTTATGGTTGTTACAGGTAATTGTGATTTAATCATAAATATTCTGAGAACACTACAAACTGTATAACTTGTTCAAGGAGATTAAATGCTGCCATTAATTATTATGGTTAAAATCATCATTCTTATCTACACAACCAGAGGGAATGATGTTTGTCTACTGTGTTGTGTTCTCTCCCACCTGCCTTGCCTGAATAGCAGAGTCAAAATGCTAATATCAAATAGATAATTTGCATTTTATACAGTATAGTAAACGAGCAACAAGTAAATAAAACAACTACCGTATTCTTAGTAGAAGTTAACTTTACTGATTGGGCCTGTTGATTTCACTTTCCAATGTACACTCACTGTCACCAATGTTTTATTTTCTTTTATTGTTAGTATTACAAAGAATTTCACCTACCAAACAACAAAGACAATATTTCCTTACCAGGAGTTGCTCTGAGAGATTTACTGTATCAACCTTCCAGTAGGTCTCCTTGCTAAACACATTAAAACATTTTATGTCATTCTCAGAATGTTCGTGATCACGACCAAGAATACATTCTGAATGTTATCAATACTGATAGGCTTTGTTGTTTGTCTTTTGTTAATTGCACCACTAGGAATCTCCAGAATGACACATTTCCAAATGTAACTTTGGCTTGACTGTTTTCTCTGTGGCTGCCAGGCAGTCCTGCATCAACAGTGTCTGGAGCTGCGAAGTCAGGTGATCAGTCTGCGCTCCCAGTTTGACACCAGTCAGACTGTCCAGAGGGACTTTGTCCAGCTCTCCCAGTCCCTGCAGGTAAGAGGGAGCAAGTAGCTGTGAAAGATGGCTTAATTAGAGGAGTGATGGTTAAATATTCTGAATGAATAAACATTATTAATACTTGAAAATGTTTTACTGGCCTTCCCTTTCAGGTGAAGCTGGAATTGATTCGGCAGGCTGACAGTCTTGAAAAAGTAAGGGACATTCTGGAAGATGGAGTCGGTGAAGCTTCAGACGACTCCTGAGTCTGACTGGACTTAAAGACTAAACCTGACAGGAGAAAACCTCCAGTGGGGCATTAATAAGGGCTGACCTACCATCACTACAAGAAATCCTGAGAATCACAGGAAAAGTGCTGCTAGCACTTCTGACATAGGATTTATTCTCATCTATGAGTTCTGTTGACGTTTCAGGGATGATAATGCAGTACAGTCGTGCTTGAGCATTAAAACTGTGGCTGAGTGACCAAAGTAATTTTTAATGAACCATAAATGCTTGGAAAAACTTTATTTCAATACTAATACTTAGTAAATACAGTATATTTTAGATAAAACTTGACACTGGTCCAGAGAAACACTCCAGTTAACTTGTTACAGTACATGTATAAACCACACTATCCTTCTATTCTCTTGTTTTTTGTGAAGGTCCTGTAAAAACACTGAATCCCTGCGCAGTAATGAAGTTGGAAGTCTCCAAAATGAACTGTTTTTCAGATGTAATATATTATTTTATGCATGTTTCAATTGTTTTTATTTTAATTTGTCTCGTTGTTGGTAACTCCGTTCCTACTACAGCCATACCAGCTTTAGACTTTAAACAACTCGACGACTGTGAGAAAAGAAGTTAAGTCAAAATAAATGAAGGAATGTGAATGTAAGTTTTTGTGAGCTTACTTTGTGTTGATGTGTGTTGTACATTCTTTTTCCCTCTATCAGTTTACAGTACGGCCAAAACTGAATTATGAGGTGTTTCATACCCAAAGATAATACTGTACTGATATGCATAACAGGGAACAGTTTCACTGCACAACTTGATGTAATTGATACTTGATCAATTGATAACTCAATTCCATGTTGAAAAACATTCCTCAATCTTCTAAAATAGACTTGTACACCATAAAAGTGTCATGAAAGTCAGTAATATAAATATCATAATTGAAATTATGAGCCTTCATCTCATTTGTGCAAATACTGTCTGAAACCAAGTTACTCAAGCAAATTTTTCACTGATTACAAATCGTTTATACAAGTGGACTAGAAACCTCTTTATCAGGCCAACATGGTTGAACATCTATATATATATGAGGAGTAACCTGTATTCAAAAAATAAACCCCCCTTTTTTAAATACATATATTTTATTCTTAAAGAATAGAATCAACACAGAATAGTTTTAATAACTCACCAATATATTAAGTACATACACAGAAAAATATATTTTGCAGCTTTTTTGGTGTATTTTCAGATGGCTTGTCTGTTGTCTTTGTATTCATGCCTCTTGATGTTTCACGTTAATTGACTTCCAGCAGTTCTTTGTCAGTGGCAGCGCTCAGTCAGCTCTCCTTTCTCTTTCTCAGCTCTCTCCTGCTCTGTTGCACTTTAGACTTTTCCTGGATAGGAAAACAGATTTCTGTCAGTCTTCACTTGGTGTTGTGTGCTGGTGGCCATTTGTGTAATGCGCTATGTCAGGGAACAGTTTGGGGAATTCCAGTACTGGAGTTTTATTTGGCTATGTAAAAAGTATATGTAGAAATTTAGCCTATCTCTGTCTAAATACAAGATAACTTTCAGCACTTTTTAAATCCTACGATGATGATAATAATAATAATAATAATAATAGTAATAATAATAATAATAGTAATAATAATAATAATAATAGTAATAATAATGCAACAAGCGTAAAACACAAAATCATTGTATACTTACATAATAATATACAAAGATATATATCCATAAATTACACAACATATTGTTTATGATGCATATTAGTTATTTTAACTGGTACTGACAGGAAGATTCTTCTGCATCTGGACAGAGATAAATGTTTCCAGTATGGATCTCCCAAAATTATATCTTCAAATTTAAATTTTAGTCAGTTGTGTAAAATAGGCCGAATTAACTACACATTTTAATTATTTATTACAATATAATCTATGAAGTATAATACGAATTTAATAAAAATCGGTGAAGGAATGTGGATGGATGGATAAAAATCGTAGGACCTGGCGTACACCTGTGATTACCGATCACACTAACTCTCCTTAACTGACGCACACATAAAGCCTTGCTACAGCTCCACCTGGTGGTGACAAAGGAGTACGACACGCTACCGGTAAAAGCCACGATGGCAGAAAGCCTCACAGGGAAGTTTGGATGGCCACTCCAGACACAAACATCGACCAGGTAAGAAGTGCATTAAATTTCACGTCTTTATCTTGTTTAGACATGCATGAGAGCCTCATAAATTTTCAATGACGTGCAAATTTGAAATTTGACTAAAGTTAGCAACAGAAAGGATCTAAACTTGATGTACACTTATGTGTACAGAAGTATTTGTTTTTGTTAAAAATATTCGCACTTTAGCAAAAATATGTTTCTGAAAGCAGCTTATAGCTAACTGTGTGCAGCTGAATAGCTATAGGGTGTTAATGTCAAATAAAAGACCAAGTAAAGAGGCAAAGTTGTTTTTCATATTTTTTGTTTCCATTGTAATGTTCTGAAAAAAATTGTTTTTAAAATTGTATTTCTATGTATATACAGCGGTCAAGGAAAACAGTGATTCAGGGTTGAAAAAAAGAATTCACAATTAAGAAAGAGTGTCCATGTACTTGGACATAATTTGTCTCTGAAACTATATCAGGTCAAAACCATATGATTCTTAGTTTTACACTAATCTGGTTCCGATAAGCCCAAATACCAATGAGACATCAAAATATGAACTTGAGTCTTAATAAGTTTTAAATATGAATTTATCATGAAACCTCCCCATGTCATGACACCGTTAAGCTACAATCAACATTTTGAAGCCTTAGTTTTTAATTTCCTAATAGAGAACAATCAATTAATTGTTTTAGGGTTTCTTTTTCGCAAGTGTGTTTGTTACATAATACAAGATAATTCAATAATACCTGATAATGTTTAACTTTGTTAGCAAAATAGTCACATTCATGAAAGCATTGACAAAGTGTGCTCAACAGCATTTTCTAGTTTCTCTTCTCCGACACTACAAGCTGTTTGAAGCAATAAGCTAAAGAAACATCTTCTGACAAGCAGCTGTATGCAAGTTTAAGAACGAGCCTGGAATCAAATGTTAGACGACTACTGGTAGTTCATCACAGATGCATGGCTGTCAGAACTGATCACAGCGTCACTCAGGAGCCAAATGCATTAGTCCAGAAGGATTTACAAGACAGACATGAAGTCAGCAAGGCATGAAACTTCTAGATTTGCAAGATGCAGGATGCTTAAACCTTCAGCAGGAGTCAGTTGTATACCTTTTTGTTACAGGGGTATTGGAAGAGGGGGTAACAGGTTTAGGCTGATTATCAAGAGACGAAACAGTGAAAAAGATTATCCAAGGAAATAAAATTAGATAAATGCCATCAGAATTTTCAGTGATTTGAGGAAAGAGAGGTAACAATGTTTAAACTGTGTTGGAAAACAAGAAAAAGGAGGACAGGTTAAAAGACAGTAAAGGGCATTTAATTTTATGGGAGGAAAATCATTCTGTTAATCATTTATTCATGTAAAACAGACATACGACATTTGTGGCACAATATCAAGGTGAAATGTTAAATTAGAATGAAGTTTAAATATTTTAACAGGAGTCACCTGTACAAACCCAGTATCTTCTCATAGTAACAAAATTCTCATTCCATGTCATTACTCACCAACATGACCTACTTTCATTACAATATCAGTATTCGCCCCATTGGTGAGCTTCCATAATGATTTTAAGTTGCAGTAATTAATATAATATCTTCTGCTTCCGACAGTTATATTATGGTAAGATCACATCCATGTTTTGTATACTGTACTCATTTTAAAATGTACGGATAGAATGAAGCACACACGCTGAACTTACCCTCCAGATATGTACGAGCTACAAATTTCAGAACCTCGTCGATGAGGATAACGGGGAAAGAGAGCTTCAGCACCATAATCCATTGTTCTGTATTCAAGTGGGTGAGTTTGAAGATCATCTGCGGACAAGAGCAACACTATGTTAAAGCTGCCAAAGCAGATAAATGATCACTGCTAAGACAACAACAACAGCAACAACAACAACAACAACAACAACAACAACAACAACAACAACAAAACAGCCAATTGTGGGAGTATTATTAATATTAGCATTCAGATGATTTGTAATATCAAGTCCAGTTCATTTAAGTCGTACATGTTATTTCATTTGTAGAATCAGCTGGAGATCAGTGACCTTATGAATTTGAATTTAATTGCTTTGGCTATCACGTTTACCCTAAATATTCTTCACTGGGAATATTTACCCAGAAATGAAGTGAACACAAAGCAAAAGAAAAAGTGTTATCTCAACACAACAACACAGTGTTAGGCCTTTTGAGACTCTGCAGCCGGTTTGATCGTGTGCCTCTTCTAATGCCACCTCTGTTAGTAATCTGGGGATATTGTAAGTATTAAAAGCAACAAGAGGGCGGTGTGTGAAGTGTGTGAGGTAGGAGCACAGGGAAGCAGGAGGGCAGACTCACGGGCAGGGGGTCGACGTAGATGATCATGAAGTGAAGGGACATGGAGAGGGTCATGGCGCCCACCAGCCAGCAGTTGCTCCAGGGGGGCATGCGCAGCAGGGACTGGTTCTCAGACAAGCTGGGAGGGGGGGGGGATGAATGTGGAGGCGGAGGGGAACGTTAATGTAGAAATGTGTGAGGGCATAGGAAAGACTGTATGTTGAGGTGAATGTTGAAAATACAAACAGTAGAAAAGAGTGTGAAGAATACATTTAGCAGATGAGCCCTTACAATTATGTGGTAAATGCGGAAGTAAAACTTCCAAGGAAAGTCTTCAAAATAATGTTATTTAAATTCTGTTTGTGTTCTGAAGACAGAACAAGTACGGAAAAGCTGTAAATGTGTTGACAAGTAATGGGTTGTGTTTTGGCTTGCATTGGTTTCTTTGAATGTTTGTCATGAACTTACGAGACTTTTCTGTGGAGGTAGGTTTTGGCCAAGGTTTTTATTGGTGAAATGGATCATCGTCTGGACCAAAAATCAGAGCTCAAAGAAGAACTCTTTGCCAACATTGATGAGGAATTGTTTTTCTTGAATTAAATTATGATTCCAATCCAATTATAAAGTCTAGCAAACTGGGACAAACAGTCATGACACAACAGCTTTTAGGTTTTAGGAAGTGAAAATGTGCAAACACAGCTACCTGGAAGAGGTTTGTGCTCTCTAACTGTTGTCTGTTTAGATTCACGTTTCATTTTTTAACTATGACTGACAAGAGTAGATAAGAAACAAGAAATCTATGCACCAGTATTTGAAATACATGAAACATTTTACTTTCTTTCATTCCACCATGGGATAGACTATGACCTATTTGGATCAACAGTGTAGTCAGACCTGTTCAGAGCATTGCACATCTCGATGGTGACCAGCACAGACAGAGCCATGGTCATTGGAGGAGCGGCCTCAAACACCTCACAGTGGATCCCATCAAAGTCCACGTTGTCCTCGCTGCACTGCATGAAGTGTGACTGACCGGGAAATGAAAACAGATGATTTCTTACTTGTAGGAGAATAATATGATTCTAATTGAAGGTTTTTTTGTGACATAGATGCATAATCTTTAGGGAAAGGACAGCGTAGAAAACCAACCAGCTGGTGGAAGGTGACCAGAGGACCTTCTTCACAGTACAGGAACCACCAGGCAGCAGCTGCCACGGTAGCAGCACCAACGTAACCTGGAAGACATATCATCACACTGAATAAGATGGAAACTGCATTGAACAGGTTTTTCTTCAGTAGAAAGAGATGTGAAACACTTCGTATGAGAATAAGGCGTAACGGATCATCTTTAACTGCACTAAAACTTCAGTGGATGACATGAACAGAGTGAGAAAGTGAGAACAGGAATGTCTTGTACCTCCGATGGCCAAGTATCTGAAGAAGAGCCAGCCAGAGATTAGGGGCTCTTTGGGGGAGCGGGGAGCTTTGCCCATGATGTCCAGGTCGGGGGGGTTGAAGCCCAGCGCAGTGGCAGGCAGACCATCAGTCACGAGATTGACCCAGAGTAGCTGGACGGGGATCAGGGCCTCGGGCAGACCCAGGGCGGCTGTCAGGAAGATACTGAAGGAAACGAATGCATTAGGTTGGACACCCTCCCTCCTCTTGTCTCTCTCGTATTAAGCAAAGATTTTTGTCTCAGTCTAAATAAGTCAACTCACCAGACAACTTCCCCGACGTTGGAGGAGATGAGGTAGCGGATGAACTGCTTCATGTTGTTGTAAATGGCTCTGCCTTCCTCAACTGCGGATACAATGGAAGCAAAGTTGTCGTCGGCGAGGACCATCTCGGAGGCTGACTTGGCAACGGCAGTGCCAGAGCCCATGGCGATGCCAATCTCTGCCTTCTTCAAGGCAGGGGCATCATTCACTCCGTCACCAGTCTTTGTGAAGGGTGGAGGTTTTATGTAGAGGAGTAAATTATTAAACTCAGATAATTCATCATTTACTATTTATGTTACAAGAAGTTCTGTTTGATGTTAAAACAGAAAAGCTTGAGTAATTCTCCTCACCATGGCAGTAATCTCATCAAAGCCTTGTAGGAACTCAACAATCTTAGACTTATGGGACGGCTCCACTCTGGCAAAGCAGCACCCCTCTTGGACGGCTTTCTTCTGATCGTATGAAGAAAGATCATCAAATTCACGTCCGGTGAAGGCTTTTCCAGTGACATCGTCATCCTCAGCAAAGATGCCAATGCGACGGCAGATTGCCACTGCTGTGCCTTTGTTGTCGCCTGCGGGGAGGGAATGGAAGTTCTCATCAGTTGTATCAAGTGCTGATCAGTGACTTTCTTTACAAAGACTAATGAAACTACGGAGTTTAATTTGCGCACCAACCTGTGATCATGATGACACGAATGCCAGCAGCCCTGCAGAGCTCAATGGAACTCATGACTTCCTTACGAGGAGGGTCCAGCATACCAACACAGCCCACAAAGGTCAAGTCAGTCTGGATGAAAAAGTTAACAAAGTTCAACTGGAGTTAAAAAAAAAGCTTTTCAGACAAATTCATGCAGTTTATAATGAATTTGTGATCAAATGAAAATAACTTATTTTAGTACTCAGTCACCTCATAGTCTGCAAACTTGGTGGAGTCCTCCAGGTTCATCTCCTCCTTCCTAAGAGGGGTGTCACAAGTGGCCAGTGCCAAACAACGGAGTGTATCACGCCCAGTGCCCCACTCTTTGATTACAGACATGATGTGATCTTTGACAGGACCAGTCAGAGGCACACGGGAGGTGCCAACACGAATATAGGCACAACGGTCAATGACACCTTCTGGAGCACCCTGATGACACAGTAAATGAGACACAACTTTATCACTGACATACAGTACAGTATGTGTAATATTTGAGTTATCATTTGATTTAATATGTACTCTACTCAGCATTCATTTGCCACTGCTGTATTTACATTTATGTTCTGTTGTGTGTTTTGTATGCCTTGGATTACATTCTCACTTTAACAAACATTTTGCTTCCCACTGGGGCTTTGGCCGACTTGGCAGGAGAGCAATAAACCGACATGGACTTCCTGTCTCTGGAGAACTCCAGTGTGAACTCCTTCTTCATGAGCTGCTTGATTACCTTTTAGAAAACAAAAGAGAGGAAGTTGAACTAGCAGTAAAATAAAAGAAACTCAAGGCTGTGTTACAGTGTTATGAAAAAGTTTGGGCACCCCTTGTCAATTTTCTAGATTCCACCTTTAACACATTTAAGAAAAAATATTGTCATTAAGGTTTTATTCCATCAAACAACAGTTGTAACAAACAGAACAAAGTTATCATTTATTACTGCGTGTTTCTGGCACCCTGATGAATGGACATCGTGTTTTTAGTTTGCACCCATTGCTGAATGAAATCTTGGACACCTAAAGGAGACATTTGTAAGATGTAGCAAGAAGCTACAGTTAGCTGAGTTAATTGTGGAGCTTGTGACCCATAGTTGACTGTAAATAATTTAAATTGATTTGTGACATGCAATGTACTGTATGAATTTGGTTGACAATGTGCTGCAATGAGAGAGATGTTGTTGATCTAGGGGACCGGAACCTTACAAGCCAATGGCTTCTACCCGTCAACCCTTTTTTTTCTTTTCGAATGTTGTTGCTGATGTTCCAACACTGATGAAAGTGAAATCTGTTGTAATAATATGTCTACAAAGAAAGAAAATAAACTGAAAAAAAAGTTTCCTCAATGATGATACTGGATAAGAATCTGATTTAAAAAAATACTCCATGTCAGCTACATGCCTGAGGGAAATAGTAATAAATTTTGTAATATACTAATTTATGTATTGTATTATAATACCGTTTATGTACTTCATAGTTAATATAATCTAATAATTTGGGAAAAACATGACACAGTATTGACTTTTTTGTGGACTTACTGCAGAGCATGCATTCGCCCTTTCCACCTTGGAGAGGCCACGCACTTCCGTGTTAAACACATTCATCTTCTCCACCAAACAGCACAGGGCTGTTTCTGTGGCTTCACCCACTTTCTCATAAATACCTTTGGACTGCATCACAGAGAAATACATAAAGAACAAAAGACACATTTTGAATTGCCAGTGTTCCACAAGTTACATTATATGTAGACAACACTAAACATCGTGAATATGCTGCAAACCTCATTGTAGTCCAGAGAGGAGTCATTGCACAAAGCACAGATGGTAGCCAGTTCAACCAGTCCGTCATACTGGCCACATTTTACAGATGAACCAAGTCTTGTACTGGAGAAAGATATTTGACGAAAGTCAAGAAACTGTATAAAGAAAGTATTTCTCTGTGTTCCAACTTATTACATTAATATTTAACTCTTATTATACTTACACTTCTCCCTCTGGAGTGTACTTGGATCCTGAGATGTCAAACTGTCCAAGTGAAACACTCTCGCCTTCAACTTTATCGATGATGAACATCTGCGTATAAATATGACAAAAGTACATCAAATCCGCTTTTTTTGTGTTGTAAGAAAATCTTCTCATAGTTATGCTGGAATAACTTCAAACCTGTCAATCTGAGCCTACCTTAGTCACACACATCTGGTTGGTGGTTAGGGTGCCAGTTTTGTCCGAGCAGATAACAGAGGTGCATCCCAGGGTCTCCACAGAGGGCAGGCTCCTGACAATGGCATTCTTCTTGGCCATACGACGAGTTCCCAAAGCCAGGCAGGTGGTGATCACAGCTGGAAGTCCTGCAATCAACAGAAAAGGAGATGAGGCACTAGAAGAGCAATTGAATAACATACTCAGCCACTGCTTTAAATCTGGAGAAAAAAACGAAATGTGGACAAAAACTTAATCCTCCTTGTGTGAAATGAATAAAAACAAAAAAGTAAAAGCAAAAAGAAATAATAAGTTATAAATGATGACACGCCCATGCCAAAAAAATCTATCCTAAATATCCTAAATAGAATATTGTTTAAATGTGTGTTTAAATGGTTCAAATTCCAAGTGTGTCTATAAATTATGAGGCAGTTAATCCAAAAAATGATCATAGTGAACAATCTGGATTGCTAGTAAATACATTGAGATATTTGTGGCAAGAGTGCCCAACCCATCTGATATAACCGGGGACCCCACCATCACTGGGCAGAGTGACAGCAGCGGTGGTCCCTTCACACATCAGCTGGCACAAATACAGGCTGCTGCATAGCTTTCAGGGAGCTTTGTGGTCAGATGCTTGGCAAGCATCATCTCTGACAAGTTCTGGAGCTTGTCCAGTGTAGTGACATTATGGTGGCATCTGGGCCTGCAGATGATGTTGTCCTGTTGGCATCATCAGACTGTGGCCTATGATGAGCACTGGCACAGTTTACAGCTGACTGTGTGGTGGCTGTTAGAGAAGTCCTCCGAATGTAATACGGGTTCTGTCTCAGAACAGGTGGCAAAACATTGCTGCTTTAAGTGTTCAGTGTTGGCTTGACCATTTCATGGTTCTAATCATTCTTAAGGGCAGATCAGACAGATAGCAGCACATAGGACATCTGTGCTTTGTGCTGTTTGCCACTGAATCCACAGAAAAAAGTGAATAAAATCATCAACAAAATCAGAAAAAATGGAACCATAATAGCATGAAAAGATCAACTTGACAAAGCCCAAGAATATTCCCCTAATGTAGAATTTCCCTTCCATCACATTGTCTGAAATAACATCAAAATCAATTCAGCAGATATACGTACATATGGCTAACAAACACTCATCTTGATTCAACCTCAAGTAGACATGATTTTCAGATGATTGGTAAGATCCCTTTAATTAATTCCATACCGATAGATAGATCAAACTCATATTTTTCAGCCCCATTCAACCCAGCCTCAAATGACCTAACTTGAGGCTGTGTTGAATTTCAAATCATTTTTAATTCTTTTGTTTTCCTTAAGTGGAGACAAAAAAAAGTTTGCATGCTATTTTGTTTATATTTCATATTTCTTATGTAATGTAACGTCCCCAGATCTGTGAACAAACAAAGCAAAACTCCTTTTTAATAAACTGTACAACATTGTATAATGCTTTGCACATTCATGAGTCAATAGCCTGGATTTTAATCGTCTACACTAGTAGATGCAGCATCATATACATGAGGTACATACTGTAATATACTTCTGAGAAACCTTTTAAGCCAGGGGCTTACCTTCAGGGATGGCAGCCACTGCCAGCGCCACAGCAATCTTGAAATAGTAGATTGCACCACGGATCCAAGAGCCTCCGTGGACAGGGTCATTGAAGTGGCCAATGTTGATTATCCACACAGCCACACATATGAGGGAGATGACCTGGAGGGCAGACAGTGAGAGGCACATATGAGACCTTAAAGCTTTGCTTCATATGAACAAATTTCCACTCATTTATTTATAGCATTATGAGGTTTAAAGTGTTTTCAAGATGAATAAACACTAGAAACAGGTTCAGAAATCCTTTTCATATCCACCTTGGAGAGCTGTTCCCCAAACTCATCCAGTTTCTGCTGCAGAGGAGTCTTCTCCTGTTCTGTGGCGGCCATCTGGTCTCGGATCTTCCCGATCTCAGTGGAGACGCCGGTTGCAACAGCAATACCCGTGGCTTTTCCAGCGGCGATATTTGTGCCCTAGAGAGTGTTTTAAGAAAGTAGCATAGCTGCTTTGCATTCAGTTTGTCAGTCATGCCAGGGGTTTGACTAAATGGAACAGAGCCACGATTCTCTCAAAGGTTTAAGCGAAGGAGCAGGACTCACAGAGAAGAGCATGTTCTTCTTGTCCTGGTTGACGGCTCGGGGGTCCGGGACGGCATCAGTGTGTTTGATGACACTGACAGACTCACCTATCAGAGACACAGGGTTTGGGTGGGAAAGTGGTCATGGAAGAAACCTTTCTTTGTTTGTGTATTTGTTCTGTGAGACTATACCCACCGGTAAGAATGGACTGGTCCACTCGCAGAGTGGTAGACTTGATGGAGATGATTCTGATGTCAGCTGGGACTTTGTCACCAACTAGTGTCCACAAAAACACCACCATGTGAATCACACCAAAAAGAGTCAGACACACTTAGCTCTTTGCTCTAAAGGATTGTTTCGTCAGATTTAAAAACAGCTTCTGTTCACAGTGCAGCTCCTATCAGTCTGACTGCAGCATTATAGCAGGGGGGGATGAAGGGAGAATCAGGGAAGGGGGCGCATGGCTGATTGACTGGATTTAGCACTCTGGATGGATAGTGTTGTTGTTGAAAGATGAAACCACAGCCAGTGATGGAGAGATGGAGAGAGAAACGGAGAGAGAGAGAGAGAGAGAGAGAGAGAGAGAGAGAGAGAGAGAGAGAGAGAGAGAGAGAGAGAGAGAGACCTTGGAGAGATCATAAAATGCAAAGAACAGGTGCAGAGCAAACAGAGAGAGAGGAGTACGTCTGGCCATCGATATTTAGTGTATTTACACTCAAGCTTGGCTTTTTTCTTCTGACAAGTTCCTTCAGCCCCTCTACACCCATCTGTTCTGAGGCTGCCTTAAAAGGGCTCACATTCATTCCCAAGGACATCATGGAGGCTCGTACTCTCTGTCTTCTGGCCTATGTCTCAGTGTGTTGGCCTTGTCCTTTAACCGTATACTGCTAAAGATTTATGAAAAAAATCAGGATTTCTTGCTTGCCGTCTGTTTTACTCTAGGGATTTTAACCACATCAAATCAATTCTGTGTCTCCGATGCAGGAAGAATACAGTCGTTCTGACTGGTCAAACATTTATTTGGGGGGGGTTAAAAGGACTTAGACTGCAAAGCAGTTTAAAAAACTTATTCCAGTGTTTGAAATCATACCGGAAACTTCTACCACATCACCCGGAACAATCTCCCTGGCCTTGATTCTCTGCACACTCTTCCTGTCCGCCCGGTAAACTTTCCCCATCTCAGGCTCATACTCCTTCAGAGCCTCAATGGCACTCTCTGCATTGCGTTCCTGTTAAAAAAAAAGAAATAAACAATACCAAATAAACAAAAAACAAGAAAAAATAAGCAAAACAAGAAATATTGCATTAACCATTTTCATTTTTATGTTCTGATCTCTAATGATTCAAGATGGTAAAGTCAGCACTGACTGTCTCTACATTTTATTCCCATCCCTGAGAACTGTTACTAAATGTAACTCAATGTAATGTAAAATAAATGTAACCATTCCTTAATATGAAATAACTCCAAATTTATTACTGATTCAAGTTACAAACATTAAAGTTGCACAGAAAAAATATGTTTGCTTGTTGCTTTGTTGTAACATAAATCCTATTATAAGTCGTTTTATAACTTTTGTGTCGATGGTAAAATAGGCTTAGTTACTGCATTGTGGGAGATGTAGTTTTTTGTCAAAGCACACTTTTGACCTATTTATTTTTAGACACTCTGACCATTTATGCTCTCGCGGGCCACATAAAATGATGCGGCGGGCCACATCTGGCCCCCGGTCTTAAGTTTGACACATGTGTACTACATCATCTAATTGAACGCCACTGCTTTAATCAGTTAAAGTAACTAATATGACCCTTAAGTGAAACAACAGACTGTGGTTTTCCTTCAGGAAGGCTGATTTAAAGAGGATTTTGAAGGCCAGAATACCAAAATGAGCAGTAGGGAAATAACACTTGCAGTTCCTTATATCCAAAAGAACAAAACAGATTTCACAATCCTCAAAAACACAAAGGATGCAGGATGAAATTTGTGTACCACACAGTCGTAGTAATAGTCGATTCTTTCTCACACACAGGAACCACAAGTGACCAGTTTCTCAGAGAAACTTCGAATGGCTCACAAGGGCCAACTATTAGGCAAAGTTCATTTGCCTTTCCCTGTTTTCTTCTGGACCCTCGTTGTTCATCCATTAATGCAGACGATGAACAGACGAACACATGATTGATGGGATGATGGATAAAATGGATAAATCCTCTCAGCACCAAATGTGTTTTCTGAGGTGTCTGAAGTATGGACAGCAGGTTGATCAGAGAGGTCAAACATCTTGATGTGCAATCGCTCTGTGATTTCTTCCAAGGCTGCCCTCGACTGCCTCAATGTGTAAAGCCCGACTTATGCCCACTACCCTCCCTCTCTCTATTCTCAACCAAACCCCCCCCATGTGTGAATCCTTGTGCATAGTTTCCAAATGACTGCTACAGGGTTGATATGAGCCCCCTACCACAGACAGACACAAAATGCCCGTGGTAACCTGATCATCCCTCTGTATTTTTACTGTGGATTGCGCAGTGTGGATCGTAACAAAGAGGCGTGCAGTTTGAGACTTCAAGGCAGGACCGGTCCCAGTCCAGCACGGCCCCTCTCCCCTTATATCTCTGCTCAGCCTCTTCGGCTTAACCCTCCAACCTATTCACCTCCTGCTGACGTCAGACCACTCTTTCTGGATTCCCTTGAACTTTCGGCTCTCGGCATCGGCTGTGGAAGGAGTGTGCCTCGCTGTAGAGGACATGGGCTTCGACCTGAGCTGGTCGCCACCGTGTGTGATTTATGGTGTGCGAACATTGCTAAGTATAAGAGTCTATTTAGGTGTGTGTAAAAGACAGCATTCAGGGGTAGGTATGTGTCCTTGAGATTGCAATTATTTCTTTGAGCAAGTGTCACTGACCTGCCACACTCCAACAACAGCATTTGCAATGAGGATGAGGAGGATGACGAAGGGCTCAACAAAGGCTGTGACCGTTTCTTCACCTTCCTCAAACATGGCCAGCACCTTAGAGAGACACATCGTACATATCAAACTGAGAATCGCATATATTTAAAATGACTTTTGTCCCATTAAAAAAAATGTTCCCTTTCCCTGGTGAAAACATTTTAGTTCTTATATGTTAGATGCGGTTTCTGCAGATTAGAACTACAAAACAGTTATGTTTCACAATAAATCAGCTATGTGATTAAGTTACGTGATTAAAAATGACAAATCTTCATACTTGATCCATAGATAACAGCAAATGTTTCACAGTTAATTAAATTGAATTAATTTATTTTGATGTTTTCCTCCACTGATAATTTAATATGAATTGTGGTTGAAGTTGAAATGGGAAATGAGGACTTAAAGATAGCCGCACAGATCACTCAGGTCTCCTCATACACATGACGAACTTGTAAAAACTTTTGAAACTTTTCTCCTTAATCGCTCTTTCAGAAGTATGACATTACAAATCATGCCTGCATCATTCAACAATTCTTTGAAGTCTGTGAAGAAGATTCAACAATTAGCCGATCAATCAGACACAGCTAAAACTGATTGATTGTTGTTCATTATCCCACATATAATGGTTTTTGGTCTGCATTGCGATGAGTCCACAGTAAATTAATGCGTATTGTGTGTTCTGGACAGCTGGTTGAATGATGATTCAGTTATTGATGTAATTTGTTCCACTCCTGAAAAGAAGTTTTTGCCATTTTCTCTAATTGATCTTTTTTAAAAATCCCCATTCAAGAATCTCATGAAAATAATATTCGTCTGGACTTGAAAATTGCGTGACTGTACGTGTCCTCGGGTTGAAGAGCTTGATTAACAATATTCTCCCATTCGAGTTTTGCAGTTTTGCTATCATTAATCCTGTTCTAATTTGCTTTTCATAACTTTTGTCTTCAAGTTTGTATTGCACCTGCTGCTCAGGAAAACATAAAATAGCCACAGACAGAAGCTATTTATGACAGGTATGAAACCATTATTGGATCGAATGTCACTTATGTCATTCTATGTGTGAAATCTTTACATGTGACTACTTTCCGTACCCATACACTAACACGTGTGAGCCCTTGTGAGCGGAGGGTTCCATGTTACTACCATAGATCTGTTTCGGAAAGGCTTTGTGTTGACATTGACACAGATTAGCTGCAGGTCAGCAGAGCACACCGCTAAACACAGAGAGCAGAGAAAAAGTCCCATCCCTCTCTTTTCTCTCTGAGTCACAACCTGCCATGTTTTTTGTTTGCCTGCTTTTCCTCTCCTATTTTTTTTTCTCTCACCTTTTCATTAGCGTCTCGCTCTCCCCTCACCATGCTTCCCCTCAAAGACTCAATCGATCTCCAGAATGGGCGTCAGAGCCTGTCAACACGTTGCGATGGCAGGACATTCCTCCGAGTATGAATAGGGTGACCATGTATTTCTAGTATTTAGTGTTCTCTCTTTTAGAAACCGTATATGACTCAGAGAATATTGCTCCTGTTTGTCATTGTAACAAACAATACCATTGTGCAACCCAATCCCCTACGTCCCCCACCCTTCCTTCTGTCTTTCACTCTCTTCTGCTTCTGCAAGCTATCCCTCGTTCCTTCCATCTCTGACCTTTGTCCAAGGATATCGTTTCTCGTCCTGGCTTGAAACTTTCTTTAAATAAAGCTGTAGCCATGCACACACACACACACAGTCAGACACTTTCTGTCTTCCTCTTTGTCTTGCTGCCTATTTTACACACACATACACGCACGCACGCACACACACACACACTCACACACACACAAACACACACACACACACACACACACACACACACACACACACACACACACACACACACACACACACACACACACACACACACACACACACACACACACACACACACACACACACACACAGTTCACAGGCCTTCTAAGGCCATAGTGACAGCTGTGCAAGAGGGAGATCAAGGATTAAGACAATGTGTCCAGCCTACTCTCCTCTACAAAACTGTTTTGGAGGGAGCAACACACGAGGGAGACGGGGGGGGGGGGGGGGTTCCTAGCACAAATGAGAACGAGGACATGTAATTTAATAAATCACTGATATATGCACTCCGTTGGGCAGGTTGAGTGTGGGAGTCTTGAAGTAAACAGAAAAAGGGTCAGAGAAGATGCAACTCAGATCTTCTCACATTCTTTGAAGAGAAAACTTTATGAAGGGAAATGCATGTAATCATATGTTCTCTTATTATCTTTTGGCATTCCGACGAGTGTACGTTGTTTACAAACCTTTTTAACCTATATATGATTATGCTTCCTTTTACAAGCTTTTCCTGAATTGGTATCTTGTTTGGACATTTATGATCCCTTAATCTAATTCTAGCCATTTGATTTATGGAGCTTGTTATGGATGATTGGGAGTCAGTTTATAAAATGATTCTTAATTGAAACACGTTTTATTAATGTATGTTGAATATATCATGTTCTTCTCCTTTCGCCTTTCCCCTTCAAGGGTTGCAACAGCGAATCAGTAGCCTCCTTCTAACCCTGTCTTAAAGAAGAAAAACATTTGCTCCAAATTTCTCGTAATCGAAGAATGGAATCATGGCTTTTTAAGAGATTATGCCTGTCTTTAAGGGAAAATTAAATCTTGCCTGGGATTTCTTTTCATTTTCAGGAAAGAATGTTTGGATTAAGATAGAGGATTTTTGAAGGGCAAAATACAAGTGAAGCATATAATAAATAGCCTTTTGACATTATCTTTAGATAAATCTTTAGATAAACTTTTCTCTTCATCTACCTATTGTGTACCTTAGTGGTATTCTTTGTCATGTGAAAGAAAATGTCAGCAAACTCACAAAAGAGATACAGGCAGCCAGCAGTAAAATTCTGACCAACAAGTCCTCAAACTGTTCAACCACCAACTCCCAGATGGTTTTTCCTGTTAAAGAAACAGATGATATAAACATATTACTATATAATGTTATGACATAATCTGAATAATGCATGTGAGCATGCAAATACATTAGATTAGTAGGAAGGAGGGTGATTGTGATGATGTCAAGGGTAAATCTTATATATATTGCATTTTTTATTCAAGCTGAAATAATGTGGTTGATGGGTGCAAACGTTGAAATGCTAGTTATAGAAATCACAAGCTCCAAAAAAAGCTGATTCTCAAAGCTGAATTTATTGTGTGAACATATTAGATGTGGTTAAGTTCCTGTGGCACGTGAGTTGGGACTGAGCATGAAGCTAGTGATGGGGATTTAATCAATGGTTTGTCATCACGACACGGGAAGTGAGGGTAACAGGTGTGCACCGTTGGCAGAAAGTTAAAAGACGTAACAGGGCATGTGATTAAAAAAAAAACATGTGAACTCACCCTCCTCTGCTGGCAGCTCTGTGGGTGAGGAAGGATAAACAGTAGTAATCAATAATTTATATAATAAATACATTGTATAAAAAATAAATATGTTAAATATAATAAAACAATACTATTGCTTTCAGTACAGCAAGTCAGTGAAGGTCTGATCCATAAGGAATGTTCACGAATGACAACACAACAAAGCAAACATCAAGTTTCAAGAAGCTTGTCCTGCTGTCAGTTTTCATGTCCAGTAATCAGAATTATTCTCTTAATCTTATTTACTGTTTGTTCCAGCATCCATTTGTCACCAAATACAGAGTCAACACATTGAACATGATGTGATGTAACAGTAGCAAGCTCTTAATACTGCAGGAAGTGTCAAGGAAAAGATGCTTATTTACTTTATAGTTTGGGTTCAGGTTTTCTGTTATGTGACAAGTTTAGGCTGTTTTCATAACTTTTTCATATGTTGTAGATGGAAAAGTCTACATGCCCTATTGTTAATGTTATTAATTTCCCCTGAGCTTCCCCTGCCAAGACGGGTTTGAACATCTAATAGGATAGGAGAGTGATTTTTAAAAAAAACTGCACTCCAGGCCAACTTCAAGGCCTTATTTGGCTTTTTTCCATGCTTTCCTTTAGTGGACGAGGTGACGCTCAGATGCAGATGGAAAAAATAAAAAAGTTGACCTTGAATTGCTCCTAAAGTCAAGAATGAACCATCATCCTTCAACCCGGCCCGACTGTCACACGTGAAACTCTGATCAGCTGCTCCACAAACGTAACAACAGTTCCCTCAATCAGACCATCACCAAAAACTCACAGAGAATCCATCTCTCCTCCTCCAGCTCCTCTGTCTTCTCCCATCAGTGTCTCTTCAAGATAATTGATCTTATTCAACACCACAATTAAGCAATACATTTATGTTCCTCCTCCTGGAACTTCCGATTCATCCATCCATCCATCCATTAATCCATTAATCCATCCATTCATCCATCCATCGTTTTCTCTTTCTCCCTCACCATTGAAGCCATACTTGTTCAGGTTCTTCTTAACCTGCTCAGGTGAGAGACCGGTGTCTTCAGTTACGCCAAAGTAGGACAGGACATCCTCTGAGTCTTTGGTGTGTGCGTTCTCCATCCTCGCTGAAATGGAGAGACTTCAGGACAGAAGGATAAAAAACAAACATTCACATCAGTCTGAGAAGTCCAGCTGGCCTGACACTGAACCTTAAAACATTGGCAGCTATGTTCACCCACCACTTTCTTCAAGTGTGAGATTGGGATTAAAACCTGGCAACCCCCCTGTGTTCACACTCGCTGTCTCTTTACCCCCTCTCTCTCTCTCTGGGCTGTTACTCTCCTCTCGGAGCCCCGGACTGACAGAAAGTGCAACCCAGCAAACAGTTCCGAAAAGTTTTATAGAGTTGAAAAAGCAGCTCCATTGGTGAGAGCTCACCATGCACTCATCACTCATTGGCTGAGAACGTCACAAATAGGTGGGCAGGGATGGTCCTGTGGTAAAGAAAGGGCTGCAGGAGGGTTGAATGGGGAAGGGAAACAGCTGCAGATGAGGGTGCTACCCGGCAAGCTGTAAATAATGTACACTGAGGGGAAGGCATGGTCAGGCTAATTAGAGGGGGCAACATAAAGGATGAGAAGAAGGGGACATCGACTCATGACACTGTCCCGTGTGTGTGTGTGTGTGTGTGTGTGTGTGTGTGTGTGTGTGTGTGTGCACATGCCTATTTTGTGGACAAATATTGCAACAACTACAAAAACATTTTTCTTCTATACTTCTATTCATATTATTTTCAATTCTTATAGTATTTCTTTTTCACTACAAAGACAAGTAGTGTAAATAGTGTAATTACAAGCTTGAGGGTTTCCTTTATTCTACTTCACACTTTTACTGCCCTGCATCTAAGAGGCAATATTTGTGTTTCAGCTCCTTTCTCACATTCATGACTCTCAAACAGGCAACTTAATGTGTCAGTTTTACTTCCAAAGTTGTGACTGTAGTCTAGGGTCAGATTTCAGATTCAAACATTTTTATTTATCCCAATAGGGCAATTCGTTTGCAGCTTCCCTATCCATACATTCAGTGTCAACACATAAGGTAATGCTAGATATCAGAAATGACAGATGAACAAGCTGGACAGCAAAATACACGCAATAGAAGACATGCCACTATTATAAATAAGCCGTGACATTAATAAAATCAATTTGTTTATGTTTAAATAGAAATACTGTTGTCATGTAAAATAAATATTGCCTGCATTCAACCACTGGGGTGATAGGAGATGCTGAGCCACCTCATAATTCCCAAGGCTTCATTGGGCGTCCATTAAAACAGAAATCGACCTGCGCGTGACACCTGCTGCTACTCAAGATCACTGCCAGTGGACCCAAAAATTTCTCTTAGGGATTCTGCGTAGCATCTTATTTTAGGTTTAGTGTAATCGGGACGTTTACCTTTTTCCTGTTTGCCTTTGGGCTAGTGTCTGTGTTTGTGCTGCTGCGCCGTTTCCCTCTGACCCGAGGAGCTGTTGTGGCTGTTTGTAGCACAAAAGCTCAAGGTGGCTCACTGACATTTAGCTCAATCTCCCTTTGGGCTCAGGTTTCTGAAGCTCATCCTGTAATGCTAATAAAACACAGTGGTGATAATGCTGCACCACCCTTGTAGAGGGACTCTCTCTTTCCCTCACACACACACACATACACACCCACACACACCCACACACACACACACACACACACACACACACACACACACACACACACACACACACACACACACACAGACACACACACACACACACACACAAACACTTGAATCATTTTTATGAAAAGTAGTTGTTAGGTGTGCTTCTAAATATTGCCTGTGCTTCTTTCATTCTAGCAGCTATTTAAACGGTTACACTTCAGTTCACAACTAGACCCTTCACCTTCATGTAAAAGTGACAAATTATTAAAGGACTACAAAAAATTATTATTAAACACTGTTATGGTATCGGCTTGATACCTAAACCATAAATATTGTACTATAATTACTGTAGTTCTGTTTTGACATAAGCTTTTTTCTTTTCAAATACTGTATATTAAAACAAGACAAAACTGACAACATTAAATAATACGTGCAAATACCCAACAGTGTGATTGACAGAAATAATGACTCAACTTACTCAAGATAATCGATAGACCTTTTTTGAAAGTTGTTTCATGCTTAGTTAGCCTAGCTAGTTAGCCTCTTCCAGCAGTACAAGCATGTCTCAGTCTCTGGACTAATACTGAAAGACAATTGTTCCAAAGAGTCCAAGGTTCCATGAGTATGATTATAACAGTGAAAAACATCAGTTTCAATGTGATGTTCTCAAATTCGCTATATTATGTGATATTCTAACATTTGCTTTATTATAAAACAGAAAGGCAGCCAATCCTCACAGGGAAGAAACTGAAACTGGATAATTTTATGTCATTTAACCTGAAAACTTTTGAAATGATCTGAAACATCTCATTCTGACCACTGACGTTAATCATTGCAGCTATATAGATGAATCAGTACAAATCCTATAAATGCTTCACCCTTGACCTTCAATGCACCTGCATCCAAAAAAAGATCTAACCCCATTGTAAAAGCATAATAAAATTCAAACCATATCTTTGCAAAGTAATCTGAAGTATTTGCAGATGTAAAATAAAAAAAAGTTTGTATAAATATTCACCTTTAACACTCTTATATAATCCCTGGTACAGCTAGTTGGCTCAAACAAGTGACATAATATTTTGAATTTCTTTAATTTGACAGTGGCTTTCTCAGACGTCACAAACATCCTGCAGCCATGTTCCCTCTCTCTAGCCATCAAGTGATTATGATCATAATGATTTGAAGCTGGGACGGGGACAAGTTCAGCTGTGATGTAACCGGGCTGATTGATGGCTTGTTGGCAGGTGACATAGTGGAGGAGTGCGGGTCAGAATTTCTGCTCATCACTGCGATAAAGGAAGCACTTTGACAGAGGATGGAAGAGGGTCAAAAATATACAGACATGTGTGTTTGTGTGTGTGTGTAGTGTATATGCTATGTTGTATTATTAGCTGAGGCAGCAAGGGCTTGAAGTCCACCCACTGTAACTGTACCTATAGAAGCAGCTGTGCTCCTCTGGTATAAATAGTCAGTGGGCATGTGGGCAGGCTGTTATGACACAATGGCAGAATTTCAGTGTTCTTTCAGGGAGGTTTGGGAATGTGACACCATGCAAGCGAAGACCCCCCCAGACGCTACACTGAGGCTTGAAGGTTATATCAAGGTGGGAGAAGAGTGTGGAGGGCATTTCCATGCAGTCATCACATCATTCTCCTGTTTCACAGTAAAGGCCAACAGGTCACTATACTGTATATATATACATGTACATATACATATGTATTTGTGTATATATGTGTATATATGCAGTGGATACAGAAAGTATTAAGGCCCCTTAAATTTTTCACTCTTTGTTAGATTGCAGCCATTTGCTAAAATCATTTAACTTTTTCTCCCTATTACTGTAGACACAACACTCCATATTGATAGAAAAACAGATATATTGATATTTTTGCAGATTTATTTAAAAAACAAAAAAATATCACACAGCCGTACTTATTCAGACCCTTTGCTTAGTATTTAGTACAGTCACCCTTGTGAGCTAATACAGCCATGACTCTTTTTGAATAAACTTGAAAACTTGGGGATGACACAGCAAGTTTCTCACACCAGTCAGAAGGCCAATAAGTTCTACCCTGGTCTCATTAGACCAGAGAATCATATTTCTCACCATTTTGGAGTCCTTCAGCAGTTTTTTTAGGAAATTCCATGCGGACCTTCGTGTGTCTCGCACTGAGGAGATGCTTCCGTAGGGCCACTCTGCCTTAAAGCGCCAACTGGCTGCAGTGATGGTTGACATCTCCCGACTGCACATCTGGAGCTCACCAGTCTCTTCTCCCCTGATTGCTATGTTTGGCTGAACGTCCAGCTCTAGAAAGGGTTCTGGCCGTCCCACACTTTTTCCATTTAAGGATTATGGAGACCACTGTGCTCTTAGGAACCTTATATATGGTACATTTGACAATAAAGTTGACTATGACTGTGAAGTGCAGCACAATTTTATTAGTAACCTTGGCCAGCCCTCTGCAATGCCACAATTCTATCTCTGAGCTCTTCAGGCAGTTTCTTTGACCTCATGATTCTCACTTGCTCTGACGTACACTGTGAGCTGTAAGGACCAATGTGTAGCTTTCCTAATCAAGTCCATTCAGTGGAATCAAACACAACTGGACCCAAATGACAGTGCAGAACCATCTCAAGGATGATCAGAAGAAATGGACAGTTAAATATACAAGTGTCACAGCACTTTTGGCAATGTTATATTTCAGTTTCTTTTTAATAAATCTGCAAAGATGTCAAGAATTCTGTGTTTTTCTGTCAAAATGGTGTGTTGCGTGAAGTTTAATGAGAAAAAAAGAAAAAAGACAGAAAAATTAACCTAAATGATTTTATCAAATGGTTGCCAATTATGCCTGCTGCCAATAACTGGCCAATAATGTAGAAAAAGTTCTGAACGGATAAGTTTATAATTTTTGACTAATAATGTAATAATTTATTACGATGGCCTGGTAGAAGAACCCCTCACGCTTACCCTAACTCTTAGCCAAACATTTCAAAAAGATCAAATTTGTTATTGAACGACTACATTACATTATTGGCTGCAGCATACTTTCCATATCCACTGTGTTTGGTGTGTGTGTGTGTGTGTGTGTGTGTGTGTGTGTGTGTGTGTGTGTGTGTGTGTGTGTGTGTGTGTGCGTGCGTGCGTGCGTGTGTGTGTGAGTGTGTAGACAGACAGACAAACATGATTTTATATGACTCTCTGAAAGCGTATCTTGCAGCATAGTTTGCAAAGATACTTAAGCTTCACCGAACAGGATCCAACAGTCACTAACAACCCCACTCAATTTTAAAGTCATCATTTCAGTTCTATTCCATCTTTTGGTGGTAGGAGGAAGAACCCAGAAAGAACCCATGAAATCAGCATACAAACCTGACACAGAAAAGTCCCAGGTCCTCCGGTGGTCCTCCCTGCCCAGAGGCAAGAGCAGTACTCACTTGACCACCCTGCAAATCAATAATAAGTGAAAGCACCTAGTATTCAGTTGACTAACTGAATGAATGGAGGATATGTCATGTTTCGCTTACGTAGTACCAGCTCTGCTCAACTCCACCCAGCTTAGTACAGGTATTGTTCTACAGTTTGTTTTCAATTACATGACAGGATAAGTGCACCAGACAGGGTGACTGTGCACTTCTGAATGACACACCTCTTGTGATCCTCCCATCAGCAGTCAAAGACAGGATTGTCTGCTTGGTCTTTTTGGAACTGTAGCAAGGCAGCATTGAAAAAGCAGTGCCAGGTGCCAGGTACTTCGTTCTTAATAGAAAAAGGAACCCAGTGTAAAAGGAGTTATATTCTGATACTGTACTTCTGTACAGTTTGTTTGTTTTTTGGGGGGGGGGGGTTGCAGGGCTACATTATCTTCAGATGTCTCCCACTTTAATTGTGAGTTGTGTTCTGGTGATTGCATTTCAGGTTATATGTCTGAATATTGTCCCAACAAGGTCTTTATGACATCATATCAATGTCTCTCCACCAGGTTCACACATTTCAACCTGTTTTACTTTTGTTGTCTGAAGGTGGAAACTGATCTGGAATTGTTTCAAAGTAGATGAAACTTTTTTAATTTATAAACTTTCACCTTTTCATGACATAAACTTCTCAGTACATTAGTTCTTTGGAGGGGACATTGGATCTGATTTAATGATGTGTTAACAAGCACTATTTACACTCACAGGCTTGTTAGAACTCATTTTCAAGATGCCCAGACTTCACATTAACAGGTCACTCTTATCAACAGTGAGGCCATGTCTTTTTGAAGGTTTTAGAAAACTTTGAGAAACTTAGGAGGAAGTCAACATCCTGCAATTTATAGATTTTGACCTCAGGTTTACTTATTCATATTTAATAGGTTTCACTCTTACACGTTACAATCCAACAAAGTATTCTAAAACTAATAGCCATCAGAAAAGTTGAACCCTGAAAAGTACAAAAATAGCAGTAACACTACTCCAGCATATGGTGGGTGTGAACACACATTTTTCTGAAGATGTATGTAAAAGTTTTAAAGCTATTGCAGACTCAAAGTAGGCCAATGTGTTCCCCCAAACTGAAAAATATAAATACTAAAAATTTTGTTCCGTAGTTACATTTGTGGAGTATCAGTGTCATTTCAAACAGTCAAATATTCATATCTCTACAAAATTTATTTTCCAGGGGATCAGTTGTGGTGCTGTAAAACATATTGTTTTGAATTTGAGTTTTTACTTTGATTACCTCTTTAAAGCCAAGTCCATCACACTGTATTTGATACACGACCTTTCAAAAGTTTCAGACATCTACCTTATGAATCTAGAGCTGAGGGATGATACAAACAATGCTCCAAAAACAATGCAAACACTATAGAATTCAATTAAAAGTCACGGAGGTCCGGTTATAAAAATTTCCTCTTCGTAAAAGGTCAGAACCCAAGTCCAGTTTGTGTCTTATAGCCGGTCCCTATATATATGTCCACATTATCATTTATTATGAATTTTCAATGCAGTATATGTTTCAGTGAGTGCACAGCTAGCTCTTTTACCTCACCATAAATAAAAATAGACCCAGGCAAATAAATTTCAAGCCTTTATGTTAGATTGACACCTCAGAATTAAAAATGAAGTGCAAAAAGAGCCGAATAATCCTTTTTCTTGTAAATTAAAGACGTCCCAGCCTAAAGAACTGAAGGCCTACACTTCAAGTAAAAAAACATTAAAATGTTCAGAAAGCATAAATAAAAACTGGCTCTTGCTGGGGAAAAATGCAAACAGAACTTTCTTCATGACAGAAAGGGGCATGTGGCCTGCCAGTAATTTACTTGTACACAAGTAACCTTGTGCACACCTTGTGGTGGTCTCTGTCATGTGTGGTGAAAGAGACCACTGGACTTTGTCAGCATCTCTTTTATTGCTGCATGTATGTCCTCTCCTCTTGTGTGTGTTTCATAGTGGTGTTACACTGAGCAAAGAACTCCTTCTTTGTGAAGGAACCTGACACTCACACACAAGCTACAATTCATCAATGGCCACAGATATGCGTGGTGCACTCTGATTAGCTGCATCAAGCTGTTAATATTTCAGTGTTGTGTTGAAGCTGATATTGGGAGTTTTTCCACACATCTCATCTTTCTGTTTTCCCTCAATGTCTCAACAACAGCTTTTAAGCACTTATTCACAACAGTCCCATCACTAAACTGTTTATATATTGCACCAAAATCCACAATGCATTTAGTGAACATTCATTTGCATTTTTCTCGGTCATTTTGTCCTCAGCTCGGACTTCAGGGGATAATTCTGCGCAAAAACTCTGTGCTTTGTTTCGTAGTGGCGCTTCATGTTATTAATTAATTCATTAACGCTATGTGTTCAGACTATATGAGGTAAAATGGTTTGAACTGCCTGACGGAAGAATATACATACATTTCGTCCACTCATTGTTAACCAGCGGTTTTCCTCATTAACCTCCCTTCATTTGGAGCTCTTCTGTCCTCACCGTCTCCCTTCCTCTGTGCTCCTGTAGCGGTAAACTCAGCGGCAGCAGCAGCGAGCTGTCTCACTTCCTGGTGCGCTGACAGAGCAGATAAACAAACGATCTGATTGGCTGAACTGAGTGGAGCTATTACCGTATGAACTGGAGTAGCAGCGCCCGCCGTCTGTAACTTTGACCGTCAATAAAAATGCGCCAAGAAAATCTACTCGTGAATTTATCATGGAGTGGTCACGGGTCCGGACGGAACCATCACGCGGTCCGGATCTGGACCGCGGTCCGCCATTTGGTGACCCCTGCTATAGACATTTCAATCTACTCATACCCAACTAGGTCTGTTTATTTTTTTTATTTCTATGCCTATTTATGATTTTCTAATTATATATTCTTGATGGGTTATTTATTACTCTTTCTATTTGGTGTTGGTACTACTTTCTATGTGCTGGTGCTTCCTGTGTGCTTTTTCTGTGTTTTGTGTAATCACTGTGCTGTGTGTGACGGAGATGTTAATTTCCCTGACGGAACCTCCTTAAGGGATCAATAAAGTTATACTCTACTTTACTCTCCACTCTTATTTTTTTCCTGAAAAACCTGGTGTATACAGTCAGATGTGTCCATCTGCATTTTGCATGTGAAAAATATCTGGATCTAGCAAAACATGCAAATTTATGTCATTTCTTTTGCCAATTTTGACAGAAGGTTTCTTTAAGACCTTATTTTCCAAAAAATATATGTTTCTGGCAATTTACCCCACCATATTTTAAACATATATTTGTTTTAGGTTGTATGTTTACTCTGAATGCACCTTGTAGCTCGGAGTAACTGGGAGTTTGCATCAGAAGAGTTGAGATGGTGTTCAAAATGAGACAACATGTCCAAACGACCATTGTGGAGTTTATCACACCCATGGTCCATGGTGCATCGTCCTTTGGCAAGTTGGTTTGAGGAGTTTGGAATTCTCGAAGCTGCAGGGTATATTTAACCCTGGGCTCCCCGGCCGGATGGCCCTGCCATATACGGGTCTGCGGACTGGGAATGACATAGGTGCTCAGGGTTGAATAAACAGTAGCGATAACAGAATGATGGATGATTGTTGAGCAGGGGCTCCATCATGGAGAAGTTGAGAGAGATGGGGACGTGGAGAATGACTAATCAGTCTTCAGGTGGATGGAGTAAAAATATGCAATCTTGTTGTCAATGTTTAAACAAAGAAGCACATGGTGAAACATGGTGCCTTTGTTTTACTGCTACATAGGGTGTTTTTAGACTATTTTGCTGCTGCATAAATGTGGGTGGTTTATCTTTTAGTTTGTGGTGTCAGTGTCCCGTGAGAATCACAAATTACTAAAAGTCAGCTCCTTATGCACCCAGCAAAAGTGTTGTAACAAGGTATTTCCCAGCTGAATGAGTAGACCACATACCTGTGTGTCAGAATTTACCACAAGTTTTATGACTGACTTTTCTATACAAACCTCTTTGGTGGAGGTTACGAGGAATTAAAACCCACTGACAATGTGAAGTTGTATCAAAAGTAAACAATTGAGAGAATGAGCTTATATAAGCTGTCAGTTAAACAGCAAAATTGCCTGTGAAGATCTGTTTGTGGTACAGATGGAGGCTATAATCAGAAAAACATGTGAACAGCAACCACGTGATAAAATTTAGAAATGTGACCTTGTCTCTCTAGGTTCTCAGTTCTCCAGGTCATGGTTATCCAAATATGTTTAAATCAATCCGCTGGATTTTAAGAAAGTTTCTTGAAAATGTTTTGCCTCTCATCTAAGAGGCTTCTTCAGTTCTAAAGGTGGCTGGGCTTGTCCCAGCTTATTAACCCTGTGGGGTGTGGTCAGTGCTATCTGGCTCCTCAACGATGGTTGATGGGGGTGCCAGAGGGTGCCACAGAGGGGGTCGTTGAAATGTGAGTTTCACGAGCCTTTGTATACTAATGAGGGTCATTAGCATGAGACACATCACCTGGGTTAATCTGCTGAAACATTTTTGGGAGTTTCAAAAGGACCTGATTGTAAATGGATGAAAGGTGATGTTGCAGACCACACCCCCTGTTCAGAGATGGCTTCTACACTTTGACATGGATGGCTTCTTTCACTCTCAAACCATCTGTCTTCCCTGTCCAAGAATTGAACATCGGTATCCTGAAATGAGTGTCCCTCTTCCTTGCAGCGAAGGAGAACTGCTGAGTCCTGTCCTGATGAGTTGGCTCTTCTGTGATGAGCCATGCGTTTGTGTAGTAGCACCCCCATCAACAATCATTGAGGAGCCAGACGGGTTTAAACTATAGTCGTTGAAATGTGAATAGCACTGACCACACCCAACAGGGTTAATAAACTGGGACAAGACCAGCCACATTCAGAACTGACAAAGTCTCTTGGATGAGAGGCGAAACTTTCTGAAGAAACTTTCTTAGAGGCCAGTGGATTGATTTAAAGAGCTTTGGAGAAATGTGACCTTGCACACATATCTATGCGTGTATGTACATTCAAGTGTGAATGAGAAACAGACAGACTAATGGACGGTTAGACAGACAGAGTGTATGGTATGCATCAGACAGGTGTGTGTGTGTGTGTGTGTGTGTGTGTGTGTGTGTGTGTGTGTGTGTGTGTGTGTGTGTGTGTGTGTGTGTGTGTGTGTGTGTGTGTGTGTGTGTGTGTGTGTGTGTTCCAGGCATAGGCGAGGGTGTGCATATGTGTTAGTGACAGGTGTTTATCTGGAATGGTGCTAAGCTTTAAGTGTTGTCCCAACCAAAGCCCTATTTCTGGGGTACACACACACACACACACACACACACACACACACACACACACACACACACACACACACACACACACACACACACACACACACACACACACACACACACACACGGAGGTTAATTTCTTATAAGGCCATGAAGATCCAACAGACCATTGAACAAACCCATCCCTGGAACTGAAACATGTCCTGTCAGTGTTTGGATTTCTCCAAATACCGAATCACTTTATACGGGGCTGTATTAAGAGATTCATGCCCCTCAAAATGTTAGGGGGTCATTTTTTATTGGAATCTAAAACGACATGTTAAAAATTGAAAAAATTTGATGTTAGAGCGCGTGTAGAGCGGGTCGTCCTACAGTTCAAGATCGGCGGTTCCATTCCCGCTCCCGCCCAAAAACACCCGGAGTGTGAGCTGACAGTGGGAGGTGTCAGCTCAACCCCCAGAGCACTGCCGAGGCGCCCTTGAGCAAAGCGCCGCCACCTTTACAAATTGCTCATTTGGGGCGTTCCACAAAGGGGCGCCCGCCACTCTACCTCCCCTTGCATGCCTATAGGCTCCCTTGTGTGTGTGTGTGTGTGTGTGTGTGTGTGTGTGTGTGTGTGTGTGTGTGTGTGTGTGTGTGTGTGTGTGTGTGTGTGTGTGTGTGTGTGTGTGTGTCTGTGTGTGTGCGTGTGTGTGTGTGTGTGCGCTGTGTGCTACAGGGGCCTATACTCACTGATATGTATGCATGCTTTTGAACAACTAACTAGAGAGTGCTTTCTTAATTTCCCTTCGAGGATCAAATCAGTATATAAAATTAAATTTTAAAAAAAGAACCTCAGCTACTTTTAATTATATCAAGCACAAAATGTTATTGTGTGTCATCAGAAAATACTTTTTATTCTCATCTTTGATTAGTTCATGTTAACAAGGTGAGTGCATAGCCAATACAGCTGCCCAATCAATAGACCATGTACTGTGTTGTTTATTAGTGTGAAAAATCTTCCATATTTTAATTCACTTATTACAATGATAAACTGAGACTAATTTCATTCTGGAAGATGAGACAACTGTCACTGTCATCTTATCCTACACAAATTATGCCGGAGCCGCATCCCAGCTTTCCACAGGTGAAAGGAGGGGTACACCCTGGATGAGTCATCAGCTAATCGCAGGGCCTGAGACAAATTTAATTCCTTTTATATTGAAAAAGATTTTGTTTTAGTGTGATCATAGTTAAATTAAATGATAACCAAGTCGGCTTGGGCACCCCAGAACCTTGTCAATGACCTGCGAGAGGTCACTGGACCCGACTTTGAGAAGCACTGAGCTTTCTGTTTTATGCTGAGAATGTCTTTGAGGTGTTTTCTGGGGTATTAGATCTGGATGCAGGCAGCATCCTCACTAGCAATTCAGCAAACCCTCCAGTTGCTTCTCTGAGTTTAATAATGATAAATACAAATAAAGTGAAAAATGTTAAACAATAAAATGCAACCAGAGACCCAAATATCTGTAAAATAAAAAGTTCATTGATCTTGTATAAAAGTGAATATTCCCAGGTGAGTTTTTATTATCTATGCTCAGCTCTGCTACCACACACTACTTTAAAAAGAATGACCATTACTAAACAAGGCTGCTCTAGCTAACTGTACAAACAAACAAACAAACAAACAAACAAATAAACAAACAAACAAAAACTGTGAATAAAATCTATCTCACACAATTTTGAAATTGATAAATTCTATCCTCACTAAAAGCATGTCCTTTACAACCACTGCAAGAAATTTATGGACAGACAGACTGATAGATGGATAGATATATGGATGGATGGATGGATGGATGGATGGATGGATCTGTAACTCGCACAGAAGAACCTGCTGCGACACCTTTATAAACGTCACACAGCTACGTCACAGAACAAAATGACTAAAATGACGATCATTTATGACACCACAGCTGGAGAAATGATTCATGTGTTCCACAAACCACCCACAAAAACAAAATTCCACGGTATAGCAACTATTTATTTTATTATTTATGGTAGTTTAAACATTTATGAACTCTCCCCCCATACTGATATTAAACCACCTTCTATCTCAATCAATCAATCAAGTTTTATTTATATTGCGCTTAATCATGGCAACAGACATTTCAAAGCGCTTTAACAGACAGAGAAACCCAACTGAATCCTCCAGAGCAAGCATAAGCGACAGTGGCGGGGAAAAACTCCCTCGATGAGGAAGAACCTCCGGGCAGGACCCAGACTCTTTTGGGCGGCCATCCGCCTTGACTGGTTGGGTGGAAAAGGAATCAAAGGAAGATAAGGACAGGGAAAGAGAAGGAGAGACAGAGAGAGAGTGGCAGATAGACTAGATAGAGTCAGTGTCAATGCGGTTAAGGTTATGTTTCCCATTGCTAAAGTCAAGGCACAATTACAGCTGCGTGGATGACTGTATGGCGGCACGGAGGAAGAAAGGAAGCAGGACCCCAGCTGATGGATAGATGAGGGGTGTTACTGGTGGGCTTGGAGGAGAAGGTCCACAGCACATGGATAGATGGGGGTGTTACTGGTGGGCTTGGAGGTGCAGGTCCACAGAGGAAGGTCCACAGCGGATGGGCGGATGAGGGGTGGAACAGTATGATGACATGAAGGAAGCGAGGCAGCAGGTCCCCAGCCGATGGTTAGGTGAGGGGTGATCCTGGTGGATGGGAGGTGCTGGTCCACAGCAGAGGGTCCACAGCAGATGGTCCACAGCGGATGGGTGGATGATTTTTTTTTAAAATCTGTGTTACTTTTTCCAACACCCTTATAGACTGTACCGGGCTGAGGGCCATTAGGACACACAGATTGTTTGAATTTTTAAAAAAATTGATTATCAGTCTAAAGATGTTTTATTTTGAAAAGCGACTTATACGCAGAATGACGCACAGATGAATGTCTGCGTCTGTGCCTCTTGACAGGTTTCGGTCACGTGACAGGTTACTAGCCAAGAAAAAATGATTAAAAAAACATCTTTTGGGAGATTCTTTGGAAAGGGGAAAAGGCCCCATGAGGAAACAGAAGAACCTACGACTTCCTAGAACACAAAATCTGCATTTAAAAGACAACATGAGGAGTCCTAGTTACAAAACAGGTTTATCCTCACAGGTGAATTTTCATGAGCTGAGCACGCTGTGTACAACATGTGGTGACAAGCTAACAAATGAGTCAATGAAGTATTCAAAGCTGCTTCGGCTCCTGGAGATCAAAGCACCAAAGTGTTAAAAAACTAAGGTTTGAAGTTTTTAGAAAGAAAAAATGTGAACACGAAGTGCAGAAGCCATTACTGATGGCCAGCACCTCAACAAATGTGAGCACTGAGAGCGTCATACTTAGTGGCTAATCATATTGCTAAGGCGAAGAAACCTTTAACTGTTGGTGAAGAATTGACACCGCCGCCACTAAGGACATTGGCCCTAAACTTCTAATTGAATACTAATTTACATTGTAAGTGTTAGTTGATTGATTTGTTCAACCATTTACAAAGAAATAATCAGTATTTCTCCTACGTTGGATGAACTCATTGTAAATATCTGTATTCTGAAATAAAAGTCATCAGCATAGTCACTTGAATTGGGTTTTATATTATAATTATTTCTAATTAGAAAAGATTTGTGTTATAAAATGAATGTAGATGTCTGCATTTGACATAAGACCATTGAAGATGAGTCAGACGGCCCACCACTGATATTTGCATATGTTAGTATAGCGCTTAGCTACAGTTGAATATTACTGATATTCTCATCAAAAGTCATTTTTGTTAAGTATGACATAACTAAAAACATTTTTTTAAATAATAGTGCATATAGAACTTGATGGATACATGACTTAGGTTTGCATTGAATTTAATGAAAAAACAATAAAGAATTAGCTGATAGGATACGGCTTATCTATTTTTGAATCCTTATTTTTAGACATTTTTAGGTCTCCTCACACTTACACATTTCAGCTTTCGCCACTCAGTAGAACATGTATGTCCGTAAAGGCCCAACAATCTCTTTCAATGACTGTCTTGCCAGAAATTACAATTTACAGTATTTGCAAAAAACCTGTAAAATTAATTTTCTCTGTCGAAATGACAACAAATGTAAATTTAACTCTATGTGTACAGGTCATACATTTAGATTCTACCAGGTACACACAGTTTCAAAACAACTCATAAACCAATGACAAACGTCACAAGGTGTCTGCATCTATGTAACAGAAGAACAGGAGTATTTCACATGAAGTCAGGTTGTAGCAGTCGAGGGAATAGCTGAGTATTGGATTGTGACCCCGGGGCCTATAAATCACCCACAGTATGCGTGGAGCTTGATTACCACTTCAGGGCTGGAACCAGAAGTGCCCGGTGCTGAAAGAGTAGCAAAATAAAGAATCCATCACTGCTGCTCTGGTAAAATTCTTTGTGGACATTATTGCCCGTCCTATGGGCAATTTACAGAGAATAATGTCCATGGCCTTCCAGAGGAAAAAATACTATATGCATGGATTGAATATTTTCATGCTCTAATAAATTACCATGTTTGCTTCAGTTGATTTTTTTGTGATTTGTTTTTGAGATTTTTTGACACGCAATTTAGGATTTGGTGTGGAATACATGAAACCATGCAGTATTTTCTTTTTGCAGTTCAGAAAATATATTTAATTGGAAGAATGAGGAATTGTGGCTAGAAATAGCTGCAAAAATAGTTAGCAGAGCAGAAGGTCCCATTTCTCCAGAGCCAGTTGACAACACTTCCTATTAATAGTGAGGATTGTCCTTGGGTATTTTTATAAAAGGAGATGATGATGTGAGACAAGGGGTCTGCATAAGTCTACCTTCAAGCCTGCACAGCTAAAAATAGGCTGTGTGTGTGTGTGTGTGTGTGTGTGTGTGTGTGTGTGTGTGTGTGTGTGTGTGTGTGTGTGTGTGTGCGTGTGTGTGCGCGCGCGCACGATCATCTGATGTGTCACACTTTGTATTAACTCACTGGCCTCTCTGAATCTTACCTTCCATCCTTCACTTATTTCACTTCTAGTCTTCTCTGCCGTGTTTTCTTCACTGTCCTTGTCTGTCTCTCAAACACACACACACACACACACACACACGCACGCACGCACGCACGCACGCACACACACACACACACACACACAGCCTATTTTTAGCTGTGTGGGCTTGAAGGTAGACTTATGCAGACCCCTTGTCTCACCCTAGCTCCAAGCCTTACAAGGACCCCCCAGTGAACATGGTTGCCTGGCAACCAACTCTGTTTGCATCTAAGCTGTAAAGGTCCAGCAGACGACCTGCACCTGCCCCTTATCATCTTAATGCCTGTTAAGAACTTTTCCTATAATGTTTTAGTGTTCTTTTGAAGCAAAAAGAGAGGCTGGAGGTGGATTATTCTGACTGTGGTGCAAGAACCCGCTGAGACACCTGGAAAATACTGTGTACTTGATTTTTAAAAAAAGCTTCAACAGTTTGTTCATCACATTTCTGTCTTGGCATAACTGCAGAGAGACGTTCTAGCTGGGTGGTCAGTCCTTACACACCTCACTTGAGAGAGCTGATGAAACAGGGAAAGCTCAGTGAACAATTTATGATTAGGAAATTTGATTATATCCCCTTCCATTTGTGAATCAAATGCTAAATCTCAGTGCATCTTCAAAAGTGACAGCTATATTATGAATAAAAACAATTAACATAGCGTAGCAGTAAACAGGATGGCTCATGGGGACGAATAAAAAGAGGATGATGAAAAGATAGCCTGCTTGCTAGAGGAAATTATTCCAGTCTTCTTCTTTTCCTTTCGGCTTTTCCCTTCAGGGGTCGCCACAGCGAATCAATTGTCTCCATCTAGCCCTGTCTTCTGCATCCTCTTCTCTCACACCAACTACCTTCATGTCCAGTGTGAATCTAAAACCCAGATGTAGATTTTCATGCTGAAGGAATTATCATCATCATAGGTGCAATGACGCATTAGAGATGAGCTGTCCAGTGCCGTTTCGTTCGTGCCCTCTCCCTTCATTAAAACTGGTTCCCACATTAATGACACCAGACCTCAACTGCCAACAGTTTTGTTGGAGATTATGATGTTTTTCTACTCATAGATAATAATTTAGCTTCAAAACATTGGCCTCATGCAGGCATGACGTGTGGTGCCCCACACCCCGGCTGCTTTTCAAGTTATTTTGTAATTTTTCATTCCTGACTGACATTTCTATTCATGCATCACACTCAAAGCATAACTCAAACATAATCAGGAAGCGGAGATGTAAACCAGAACCTTTGAACAGAGTTTATTGTGTGAAATAGGAACTTGAGTAATATTGTCTAGGTATTGTATTTATTAGAGGTTTTTATATATATATATATATATATATATATATATATATATATATTATATATATAAAACCTCCTATTTCACACAATAAACTCTGTTCAAAGGTTCTGGTTTACATCTCCGCTGTGTGTGTGTGTATGTGAGTGTGTGTGTGTGTGTGTGTGTGTCTGTGTGTGTATATATATATACTGTATATATATACTGTATATATTTTATATATATACTGTACAAATATAAATGTATATGGAAGTTTAAATCTTATTTTTTTGCATGTGAAACTAACAAAAATTGTTTGCATCCTCATCTGAAAGCTGTTCAAGATACAAGCAAAAATAACTTCCATAAAAACATATAGATAATAGAGTACATCATAAAGCAAGAGGTTATTGTGCTACAAAAACTTCTAAGAAGACTTAGTGAAACTACATTGGATTTTTATATTAAATAAATGTTGTCATTGCTTGTTTACATAAAATCTCTGCTTAAAACAATCCAAATAAAGTATTTCTACTGTAATTACTGTCAAATGTAACATCACAATAGATATCATGTGTAATATGTCCTCACTGATAATTATCATTACATTTTTAATCTTCATTTACACCACAAAGGCAGATTTTTCTTGAATCCAATACTTAAAAAGCTCCATCGTCACCATATCTGTCATCACCTTTGTCTGGTTTGAACGTCATTCTTAAATTAATATCACAAATCACACCTCGGGTTTCTCATATTAAATCATTACATCATTACTTCATCAGTATTATTATCTCTCTGTGCCATCACCATTATGCACCACTCAAAGATGTCCATCGATGTCATGTAGTCCTATTATGTTAATTATCCCACCGAGAGTAGAGTGAGCAGCATAGATGGTGACAGTTCGCTGTGATAATGATGGCAGGGCTAGAAGGAGGCTGGAGGAGAGGAGAGGTGGAGGCCATTAGTAAGAGACAGCTGTCGGAGACATGTTAGAGAGTGTAGGAGGATCAGACATTTCTCCACTGGAAGTGTGAGTCCAGGAAAATCATTCAATATCAACATGGTCTGAAGCAAAGAGGAAGAAGAGTCAAGCTATAAAAGCAAACTATTCCTGGTGATTTTAATATAGAACCTTTACTGAGTCATGGTGAGCAGGATATTTCCGCTGGGCATCACAGTGAGATGACACCTGCTCCACAGTCAGATCAGTTGTTTCCACCAAGTCAAAAGCTTCAGCCTAGCAGCGCGTTGAAAGCTGTCCTACTGATACTGTTAAAGTGCAATATCTTTTTCTGGCCACGTGGGGGCAACAGAACCAAGTGAACACCAGCTTTGAGTTCCCACCCACTCTTCGGGTATGTTGGCTCTCATGCTGCTAAATTTGTCTTACAGCTCTGACGCTCATTTCGTTCTCTGAGAATGACTTCCTTGTCAGGCTGAAAACAACTTTAATCTACAGTAATGAGCAGCCTTGCAAGGCATCATGTAATAAACATTAAATATCGATTGTCTCAAATGCATCAGACATATTTTTTGTACTGGATTATTTTATCTGCTGCTTGAATAATTGAAAGAATATTCTGTATCTGAGTTCATGAGCAAACCAAGAACATCTCTTAACGTAATGCTTTTAAATGCAATATGAACAATATTACATACCTCACATCAATTATGTGTATCTGGCTAATTAATGATTGATAGAGGAGATTATTGTAATGCATCACTAACACAGTCTACAATATAAAATTATCACCATGTTTCATTATTTGATTTTGGCTTTCACGGTCATCAATCGTTCCACTGTCTCTAATAAAATGAAAAAAGCCTTTAAAATCATTCATCTTCAGTTGTTGTTCTTGTCAAGTATGTTTTCAGAAATAAATGGCCTTTACAGCGTGATCTACAGAAGTGATTCACGCAACAGTCGTTCTTTCTCATATATCTGAATAAGAACCAACATCAGCAGTTAATGTTGTGATGACTGATTTATTACAATATAGAAAATCATTTACTGCTTATAGAAGCCACATAAAAATCTTTATATAATTCAGTCATTCATTCTGAAAAAAATATCGCTATTCTGTATACTGGACAAATAAAACCTAGTGATGCACAGACATTCTTTTAGAAAATACAATCTTAGTTTTGTTTTTATGACAGTGAGAGAAATGAGTAAAACTATTAGCATTTCTCCAGAAGCAGAAATATCCCTCACAAGCAGAGACAATATAAGTTACCCATAATAAACTGTAGCTTACATTTAACAATGATAATAGTAACATAATAGTAATTTCATATATATATATATATATATATATATATATATATATATATGCAGACATTTTTATCATTCAAAAAAACCTGTTTCCAGTTTAAAGCCAGGATTTGAATGGAAAAATTGAGTTACAAATTAGTTAGAAATCATTTCTTGAGGAATGAAATGCCTTATTTTGAGATAATGTACTTAAAAAAATACTACAGAGAGGTAAAGTAAAATCTACATAAAACTATTGATGATGTAAATAACCTGAAATGTAATTTATGCCAGTGTTTTGTCAGATGTTTGGTCCCTTCATACTAATAGCAAAGTAAACTGCACATGAATGATGAACTGATTGTCAGGCTGTTTCCATTGTCCTCCCAACGGAAGACATTTAACCTTTTAGTATAAACCATTAGAAGACAGATTCACAGATGAAAAAGTGGAAAATTAAAGTCATTTCCACAGGCAGCAGACTCCGGCCAGCAGGGACTGTCAGGGTCCACACACACAAGTATTGACATTCCAGTACGTATCTTTCTTGTTAGGAGTACATTGTACATATACAGTAAAATATCTGGATTAAACTAATATGAAGAGTAATAATAACAACAATACTTTATTTTACAGGACATCTTAAATTTGTCTGCAGCCAGAAGCTGAACTATTCTTTTAGTGTAGTGAAGTTTTCTGTCATCTCAATGTAGGAATTATAAAAATCTGTGTGAGGTGAGTTCAGGTTCCCTATAGATTGCTGAAGAGTTCATTTTTCTTGGTCCAGTCCATGGGCGGGGCTCTCTTGTTGGACCGTTTCTGATGAGCGAGCTCTTTGACCTGCTGCAGGGACAGGTTAAGTGCTGGGATGGTCTCCGAGATCAAACCCTGAATAATGACAAGGGAACAAAAACATTAACATATATCTGTGAAAACATGCTATACATGATGTTTCTGTGACAGATAGATAGAGTACAGCATTTTCTGAAATGTACCTCAGGTGGAGTGTTTGTGGGCGGAGTTGTGATTGAGGTGTTGGATGAGGCGTTGGATGGCGATGGACTGACAGACAGCTTTGAGTCCCTCTCCTCCTCTTTGGACCCTCTACCATTGACCTAGAAACACACACACAGTCATTTCTTCTTCATTACTGTATATAAATGCTGACCAAATATTAAAAATAAATTTTAATATGATAATCAAACCTCCCAGGGACTCTCATTTTAATATGTGTGATTGGAAAACTATTTTTTCAGCCTTATGCAGTATCGCAGCTCACCACAGGGGCGCAGCAGTGGTTTTTAGTTGGCATTTCATTTCAAAAAACATTTTGATGTTATCATTTGAGAACAAATGTGAATGATAAGTTGATAAAGAACTTCTTTGAGTAAAACTAATTAATGTTGTTCCTGATCTATGTTACATCTGTTAACTTCTCTTTCTGGCCTAACTTTGAAAAGGTTTTCATGTTAAGAAGAATGTGATGGAATCACTTTAAAATTTGTTTTATAAATGGTGAAAACTGTGAAACTGCTCCTGCTTGTTTTCCCTGTTGACATAATTCAATCCTAAGCTTTTCTTGAAGCATATACTAAACGTTTCAGGGCAAGGAACTGGAGCACTCAAAGATTTTTATTCTGCCCCAGAGCACCAGCCTTTAAAAACAAATTGTCCCTGAACTCACACACCACCCCTCCTACTACTTCTCTTCTCCAACCTTTTAACCAGTGTCAGTTATGCAACAATACGAGGAAAAACTTTACCACAGCACATGCAGGCCCTGAACAACAGGAAGCCTTGTCAAGCTTCACTCTGCATATCCGGCTCACTGTCTGAGCGGAAGGCAGCCGCTGTCAGCACAGTTTTTAAAGTTTCTGTTCTGGTGTCTTTGTACAAGTTTGTCATTATCTCTCTCTTATCAAAATGAAATGCTAAAAGTTGGGTAACACTTTCACCTGTGACTTTGCCAGCCAAGTAACCTGAGTTACCGGGACCAGGACAGTTGTTTTGCCCTGTTTTCAGGATTGAACTAAACTATTCTAAGATAAAGTAAATTAAGCTAAACTAAGCTAAGCCAAACTAAACAAGAATAAAATCAACTAAATTAAATTAAACTAAACTAAAATATGAACAGCTATGCTAAAATGAGTAGAAACTAGTTTCTACAAAGGTATAGAAATGATTGAGTACAAGCTAACCTTTGGCAAAATGAAAATATAATATCCCAAAATATTCCTTCAGGTCTGAGAGTGTAAATCTAATTTTACTGAATTATTATTATCATTATTATTAATATTTATTGTAATCAAATACTCAATTCTATCTGTCAGCGTTGCCAGGAAACAGGCGGGTTTTTTGGAAAGACAAGAATAAATGACGAAATTCCCCGCAAAAGAAGGCATCTCATTTAAAATCTCAGCCTTAGCAATCATCAAAGGACACAGTTTTGTTGACCCCTGAATTGAGATGTAGCTTCTCATTTGATTGCTCTTCAAATACTTCAGCATGATTTGCATGAAACTAGTATATTTTTCATATCTCAGCTCAAAGTTGTACTTCTAGTGGATTCTATGTTTATACTCAATCTATCCTTGGTCAAACAACTAGCTGGGTGGGGTTTTGTACACAGAAACACACAATGAACCAGAGCATTTAGACAATCACAGGAAAGTCCGTTCAGTCCGTGTCTTTGTGATTAATAGCACACTTCACCAGTTCTCTGATGTGACAAACCCCACCTGAGAAAACGCTACGTTAACTTCCAAACACCGTCTGACCTTGGCCTGCTGAGCTTTTCTGTCAACATAAGAAGCTACAGAGTATTCAGCGCTGAAGGTTGAGTTATGATTGAACTCTTCTCTGCCGGGAAGACATGGCTCCTCTGCTAAAGAAGGAAGTGGCCACAGTAGGAGGCCGACAGCTTTTCACATCCTTTAAAGTTGAAAACCCTCTTTTGGCTTCCCTCTAAAGCTATTTCCCAAAGCAAATGATGGCTCCCCACTCTTTAAAGTGTCATCCTGGTTGATATTATTGCTGTTGGTGAGTCTTACCTTCTCCTCCATCCCTCCATTTATCACAGGCTCTGGTAGAGGACCTGTAGGCATGACACAAAAATTGGTCATTAGACTCCAAAAATCACCTCTTCCTGTCTTTCCCTGCCTGTCAGGACTGATGTCAGTGATATCTGCAGTCCGTCTGTCCCAGTCCTGCACCACCAGAGCAGGAGCCCCACTCTACTAGATCAAGAGTCTCTCTGCAGCTCCCCTTTCATTCCCCTAACACGTACTCTATTACATAGCACAAGTATGAGCAGATCATCCATTATTCACACATAGTTCATCTCTATAGGAAAAGCTCATCCTGGTGCCCTATACCCCTTTATTCCTCCTCCTCCTCCTTGTCCAGCTAAAAATGATTCCCTCCACACATCAAATTATTGTACTGAGGCATTTATGCTCAGTTTCTGCAAATAAAAATGCATTAATGGTCCCATGCAGCCACATTTTAGCACATGGTAGCTGCAGACAGACATCATCACTGAGATTTGACATCAATTACCTTCTATTCCTGGGATCTGCCTCCACACAGCCCAAATAGTTTATTAAGCTAATGTTGATTATTAAGAGCGATAGCAGCTGCTCCCGCAGAGTTAATCTGAGATCATCTGTATCTGCTCAGGTCTTTCCTGTGTGTGTGTGTGTGTGTGTGTGTGTGTGTGTGTGTGTGTGTGTGTGTGTGTGTGTGTGTGTGTGTGTGTGTGTGTGTGTGTGTGTGTGTGTGTGTGTGTGTGTGTGTGTGTGTGTGTGTGTGTGTGTGAGTGAGCGCGCATACATGTGTGTATATCTGACTTTGAGAGGAGCCGTTCCAATTATCAACACCACTCCAGATCCAGCCTGAGAGGCCACTTGGAGTGAGCGCCTTGGAAACCAAACAAAACTATAGCTGGCCGAGCGGATCAGTGAGAGGCTATGTGATGAAGTTAAGAGTCAGTGCAGGCAGGGATCCTCACAGGCAGTTACCTGGGAAACACCTCAATAGAATCTCTCCCCTGCAGGACATCAGTATTATTAATCCAGGACTGGAACGCTTGAGGATCCAGGACAGGAGATTATAAAACTCCTTCTTCTGTGCAGAAGCATATTACCCATGTGTTCAAAAATGAATATAAATCATACTAGTTCATTAGCAACCATTAATTCCTCTCATCCAAGATCTACCATGACCTAGTTGAAGAAGCTTCGCAGACATCTCTCATCCAAGAGTAATCCCACTCATAAATGGAGCCAAAATTCAACTTGAAGCTATGATGACAAAAAAACATGCAAATGAAAATACAAGATTTTAATACTAAATTAATGTGTGGAAAAAGGTGTTGAAATGTGTTACATAATATTTGAAATCTGCTATGGGAACAAAACATGATGGGCAGTGGGGAACACAACAGAAAACTTTCTAGTATCTCCCTCTTCTGTTTATTCATGGTGGGGGATAATAACCAACGGGAAATGTTCATGCTCATATTTTTATTTTCTGCTCCTCCAGGTGTGTTTTTTCCTTGTTCAGATAAGAGTATGTGCATGTGTGTGTGTGTGTGTGTGTGTGTGTGTGTGTGTGTGTGTGCTTGTGTGTGTGTGTGTGTGTGTGCGTGTGCGTGTGGCACCAAATTTCACGCTTGTCAACATTTCCAATGAAACACAACATTAAAAACCAATGAAAAGAAAAATCAATTTCCTCTCCAGACGTAGAGAGCTGCACCACTATATCTACGAGACGGGTCTAATGGTGTTGACAGGCACTTATACGACAGAGTACAGGACACACACACTCCCTGGGAGGCCATCAACAAGACCACAGACTGTGCTACAGTTCCCCCTAGAGGCAGTGGTAGATAAACCGAGATGTGTCTGAAGTAGAGGGGCTGTTGAAACGCAGTTATTGAGCAACAAATATGATTTTATGGAACGAATGGAAGGAAAATAAAGACACAAACCTGTGAATCAATCATAACAAACACAGAGGTTTTTTTTTAATTGACCCTGAATGTTTTGGAGTTTGAACATTCGGTTACTTTAAAATTCTTAGGAGATTTATGAATTAATTTATATAATCATGTCAAATTAATTATGTCAAATTATTGCATTATATTTATTGACAGATGCTCGTGCCATTTATTCTGAGTTGCTTGATCTGAACTATTAACTTTAATTCATAGTTATTAATATATTTACTCTCTCAACAAGGCATTAACTCGATTTGTATGTGTGTGTGTGTGTGTGTGTGTGTGTGTGTGTGTGTGTGTGTGTGTGTGTGTTTGGGGGCGGAGCTCATTGTCTCTGTTTCTCGGCGGTAGGAGAAGAAAGAAACCATGACATCAGAAAAATAAGCAAACTGAAGAAACCCAGTAGGAGATGCATCATGAACTATTTGCAGCAATTGACTCTCACCGGTGAGGTGGTCCAGGGTGGGGGCCACTCTACAGCTCTTGAAGAAGGCGTCTGTTTTGGGGTCCACCACCAGCAAACGGGCCACGTTCCCACCCACTTTAATGGCGGCGACGACTTCTGAATGTGTCTTCCCATCCACCGGCACGCCGTTCACCTGAGAAAAACATCAGTTCTGATTTATTTAACTTGGTTTGAAATCTGCTGCCACTGGTTTTTTTTTTAGTAAACAGGCGACTGTCTTCTTTTTGTTCCCACATCTTTAATCAATGTGAGGATGTCTTTCTAAATATTATCTCTTTCTCTGCCGGAAACTCCAGGGCAGGATATCCTGGATGTCTTCACACACATTCTTTCAACCATTAACTTTAAAAACGATTGCATTAACGTGCTTGGCTGCCTGCCAAATCATGATTATTTGAATTCAATTTCTCTTTTATTAAATTCCACAAGCTTACTACTCCTGTTTTAGTTAACTGTGTGATGGCTGTACTTTAACTCTGGTATACAGTAAGTCAACATGTCAGGTGATCTCAGACCAGCTGAGGGTTCTAGAATGAAATTGCCATGGGAAAGCATGTTAGAAATGTCTTGAAGGGTCTGTGTGTGTGTGTGTGTGTGTGTGTGTGTGTGTGTGTGTGTGTGTGTGTGTGTGTGTGTGTGTGTGTGTGTGTGTGTGTGTGTGTGTGTGTGTGTGTGTGTGTGTTCAGGTCATAGGGTGGACTTGCATGTCTAAGCCAGTCTCACAGAGGAAGCTGGACAATAGCTGCTTGGTCTGTAACAGCAGCAACAATAGCTGTTGGCTCCTGACAAAGCTTTGCTCCTCAGTGGGTGGTGTGGCTGTCTGGGGCCCTCTGGGGGACTGGAAATCTTTAACAGACCTAAAAGTCTTGTGGTTTTAATCCCTCAATCCTCCTTCTCTTCTCATTCCTCATTTCCACGTAAGTCAAATTCTTCTAGGGCAAAGGGAGGGACGCATGAATGACAAGCCGCTGCTCTGACTTGATTATGTGTTAAAGAAATATATAATATATTCCACTGTGTCAGAGCTTCTGCTGGCTTAAAAATCAATATTATAATAAAAATGACTCTGGACTTTGGTGTTGCATGACCCGGAATTGTATGATCTACTGTGTAGATATTTGGGAGAATCCAATCAAGAAGCCACATTTCAATTGGACTGACAAATCAGTGGAGTGAAGAGGTAGACAGAGCAAACCCCAGATTAGCTGAGAAGTTGATTATTCCAGCCTGAAGTTGACTGCGACAGCTCCACCAGAGACCTTTGAGGGAATTATGACCTTACTGTAGGTTCACATCACATTCCCCTGAACAATTAACTTTGGGGAACACGCTGATGGAGAACAATGTACAGAATTCTCAATGACTTGTGGCGGATATTACTTTAAGGTGGATGTGGATTAATCATATTAGTTCTTTCTTCTTCTTCTTTGGTGATGGAGGAATATAAAGATCCTTATTTATCCTTATTAATTAATTATTAACTAAAGCTGTAAAATATGCTAATTGTATGATATAGTATTTTCTACTGAGTTGCAGTGGAGAACAATTGGAAGGTTACATGAAAAGTATTTTTATCCTGTCATCGCTGCAATCTGTATTTTAAGATAAGATGTTCCAGGAGGTCACTCCCTCAGACTGGTCTTAGTTCCTTCTTTTGTTTCAGCCCCAAAAAGTCTTTTAAGGAATCAACAACTGATATAACTGATCCCATGAAAAGATTACATTAACAAGGTGTTCGTCATACAATGTAAACAGGTTTCTTACCGATACCTTATAGGTAAGGTCAATGCTTTTCTGATAATAAAGTTTTCTCAACGCTGCCCCTAGTGGACGTCTGGGAGAACAATCTGAAAAATGTGAAGAATTGGATGTTCTTTAACTTTAAAGATTGCAATCAGTTACTTCAAATAAAGTGGCATTCAAAAGTATATTTCCCTAAAAGAATCCGCCTGGAGTTACACTAATGCTTCTTGTCTGAAGCCCAAAATCTGCTGACAATTAATCTCACAGTAATCTGTAGTTGGCCTCATGAAACTACCTGCACTATCCTGTCCTTTGGATGCAGGCCTGCCCTCTCTGCTGGGGAGTCCTCATCCACAGCTCGTATGTACTGTCCCGGCCGCGCCCGTTCACTGTGCAGGTTGAAGCCATATCCGTTGGATCCTCGCTGGATTACACAGAGTCGAGGCCTCAGTTCGGTGCAGGCTTCCTGGAAGAGACCAGAGGACAGAGAAGACACGCTACATGTTAATACACTGAATCTGATATGTACTAAAAGAACAAAACATTAGCTTTAAAAAATACCTCCACCATGGCTGTCTGCTCAGGAAGAACAAGAGGAACAAAGATCACAGAGAGCTCCTGTGAATCGTTAACCATGAATATAAAGCCGAGGCTGAACATACAGGTAGCTGCTGCATGCTGCTGCGTTGGGCAGCAGCGTGTTTTTGAAACTCATGAGTAAAAGCCTGCTGTTTGATTTCATGTGTCTCCAAACTACTCGCCAGGAAGGAAGGGGGCTTCGGAGGCATGTGACTGGAAGTCCACTGGAGAGGTTTGTGGAGGAATTGGGGAGGGGGTGGATGGGGGCAGTTGACTCCACTCTAGGTTTGACGTCTAGAGGAAGGGGCTGGTTCCGGAATGGTCCAAGAGCCATGCTTGCTCCAGGGTCCGAGCACGACAATGGAAGCTGGGTGTTGACCTTTTTCGCCATCCAGGATGGCAGGAAGAGTTAGAATTGTATTGTCATTCAGGAAAACAGTTGAGCTCAAACAAAGAACCTCCCTTCCGCTATTCTGAATGAAGCAGTTTCTTAATATAGCAAAGGGGTTTCTGTATCTCTTTAGACGGAGATACAGGAGCCACAGAATGCAGGAGGAACAGCAGCAGTCAGGATAATCTTTGTCAATGTGACCAAATCTGACCTGACACTCCCTCTATATTAGTCCCTCAATGTGTTCCAGTCCTCTGTCAGCCGAACACTCGCAACAATGAACAACTTCTATAAATAAGTCCGTATGAATAACCTTCTAGAGAGCATACAGGTTGATGGGGTAAAGCTACTTTCAAACATCAGTGGATGTAAATCAACAGGTAACCAATGGGATCTGAGTCAACACTTTCTCTCATCACACCGGCAATGATCGATTGTCACTTCAGTCAATTATAACACGTTAGTGGCTAACACCCAACACACCTCCACAATAATGAACAATGATTCTCTCATTAAACCACCTGGAAAAAAGGGACATTGCTGACTTTGGTACAATTTCCAGAAACTACTGAAAAGATTATGATGTATGTCTTAGAAAAAAAGAAAACATCATTAAAAAATGAGGAACAGGACTTTGCAACTGACGGTTTTTCTTTTCCACCACATTTTTGTTTATCTGATGATCTTTAGTCCCTGCTAGGTTTATGGGACAGTAAAAGGGGGACAGAGGGAATGGGTTTCAAGTTACTGTGTCCAAAGTCCACAGCTTTCCCTTACCGTTTGTTTTAATTCATATTCCCTGCAAAGACAAAATAATGATTATTACTGGCCAAAATGGGTGAATGGTGGAAGCTGAAAGAGGAAAAGTGTTGCATGACTTTTAGGAAGGAGTTCAGACAGACTCTGGGTGGTCAAGCGGTACTTCCAGATGACTTGACAACTACAGCTAATGTGATCAGGGAGACAGGTAGGAGAGTACTTGGTGTGTCATCTGGAAGGAAAGTAGATAAGGAGACTTGGTGGTGGAATGAGGAGGTACAGGAGTGTATACAGAGAAAGAGGTTAGCTAAGATAAAAGTGGGACACTGAGAGGACTGAGGAGAGTAGACAGGAGTACAGACAGATGCAGCGTAAGATGAAAGTAGAGGTAGCAAAGGCCAAACAAGGGGCTTATGATGACTTGTATGCTAGGTTGGACAGTCACTTAGGAAAAGACAGGAGACAGAGCTGGAGGTAGCAGAGATGAAGATGCTGAGGTTCTCTCTGGGAGTGACCAGGAAGGATAGGATCAGGAATGAGTACATCAGAGGGACAGCACATGTTAGAGGTTTTGGAGATAAAGTCAGAGAGGGCAGACTGAGATGGTTTGGACATGTCAAGAGGAGAGATAGTGAATATATTGGTAGAAGGATGCTGAGTTTTGAACTGCCAGGCAGGAGGCCTAGAGGAAGACCAAAGAGGAGGTTTATGGATGTAGTGAAAAAAGACATGAAGGTAGTCGATGTGAGAGAAGAGGATGCAGAAGACAGGGTTAGATGGAGACAACTGATTCACTGTGGCGACCCCTGAAGGGAAAAGCTGAAAGGAGAAGAAGACTGTCCATTTGGACAGAAAGACCTTCATTGCTGGGATAGTCCAGATTTTTAGAAGATCCTCAACAATACAGGAAAAATACTTTTCTGCTCTCTTGGCAAGAAATAAATGACAATATCAGTATAACTGGATGAGTGTGATGGTTAAGAAAGCACCCAGCACATAACCCCAGCAAAATTAAGAAAGGTTATTTTCATACTTTTTCGTTATTTTTTTTTACCACATCAAACACATGAGTTTTAGAGGATCATGTAGGCAGAAATTCCACCCCTGTTTTCAGTATTTATGATGCTAAGTTAAGCCAATTGCCTCAAAAGTAAATAAACTTGTTTGGTAAAATGTCAAAATAAAAATTTAAACAGGAGAATATACGTATTTAATACATTAAAAGTTGCTTACAGCCGTTTGTTCTCAGGGCATCCGTCTGGCTGATCAGATGTGCTCCCAGCCACATAATAGTAACTGATTGCACCCAGTTAGGTTTGATTACACGTTTTTCACCCTCTGAAGTGTTCCACCCAAACTTCAAATGAAACCACCTTTTTTATAGGTTCTGTAAAAGTAAAAGAAGTGATCCAAAGTATAGTCTGAACAGAAAAGTGCTGAGTTTTCTTTTCTTCAGCAGTTTTTTTTTAATCTGCTGAATGTTTATTACTCACTATCCCTCCCCTGAATACCAGCAATTAACTAACAGGACTCTATTTTGTACTTAAGACATTCAGGAACAGCGTAGATAATCATTCTCATGATGTCTGAAGTGTGAAGCTCACCAGAAATTAGATTACTGGGTTGTTACTGAAGAAACAGGATTTGTGTTGATTGTTATAAGCTCTTAATCCGTTAAAGACTAGCCATCCTTTCCCAGCATTAGTGAACACCCAAATGTAGACGTAACATTGAGCCATCGCCTCACGCCTCCGCAGCCTCAGCTTCAGACTGACACCCGCTGGGGGGCTTTGGCTAACGTTAGCTGTCCCTGCATGGTGTGATGGTGACAGAGGCTCTAGGAAGGACAACAGAGGAGGGTTTGTGTCAGAGAGGAGTGGAGGCATGAATAATCTCCATAATCTGAAAAGTCTGGCATCTGATGAACACACTCAAACAAAAAACCTGACTACTGCATGAGATAACTATAATTATTAACTTTCTTGTTTGTACCCCTTTATGACTCACGTCACAAACTTTGCTTTTGTGGAAAATATTCAAACATATTTTCTCTGTGACAATAACTTTCCTTTGAGGAGGGAAGTGTTGATCAGGAACTGTTGACACATCTTCCTTTAATTTCCTTCCCTCTATACTGTCTCAACTTCCGGTCATAAAAGAGAAATCAATACGCAAAAACACACCCAACCATGCCAAAAACATCTAAGCACAAATGCACACAATTGTGGGAAAGGTAGGTAGTTTCAAGAGAACAGAGCAAAGAAGGCTGATATTAAAAAGCCATTCTGAGATGCTGATGTTTGTCCTAGGAACTCATTCAGTCTCCAATGCAAAGATGAGACATGAGTCTCGAAGTGAAATGTATTCTTAAACCAGTTGAATGTGACAAAAGAAAGGAGAAACAAACAACGCCAAATAACACCAAGGACCAAAACGCTTCCTCTCAAAAGCTCATCAGTAGTTAATAACACATGCCCCAGTGTCCACTGGTGTAGGTAATCATTTATCAGATGTCACTACTAGTGAATCGAGGGTAGTTCCAATAGAAAATGCTACATCGCAAAAAAGGAAGTAAAAGTTCCGCTCACTAACATCACCCTAGAGTGCAGCGAATCACTGTTCAGGGCACTCATGTCTGAGAGTACTTTCTGCTTTCACTGAAATTACTTAAAATGATCGAAACTGAAAGTAAGTGATTGCTTAAAATACAGATCATTCCAAAATAAAACCAGGACTGCAATCTACAGGTCCAGAAAACTGCTTCTTCCCTTACATATTTTTAAGACTACATAGGTTCCACCCAAAGCTTGGGTGGAAAGAAGGAACAAACCCTTCTTCTGGGCTTGTTCCTGGTTTTCCTCAGGAAACTGTGATAACTAACAGATAAGATACAGCAGCAAAGTTGAACTTACAGACCTCCGACACAGCTGTAACACCTCAGAATGTATGGAACCTGAGGAATGATGTCAGCTTAAGGGCCCAACTTCAAAACACGAAAATTAATTTTCTGAAAATCTTTTCTCTCAGGCATGCAGAAGTGAATATTTAAACCTCAAATTACAGCTTTGGAAAGACAGTTGTCCATATGTGAAAGTCGCATATGTTCTAAACATAAACACATATTTAGAATATCAACATCATACAAATAAACTTTCATATAAAAAAGACCAAGTTTACAACTCTGCTGTACTTTAAAATTGTGTTGCTTTGAGCTACATTCTAACATATGCATGTAAACATGCTGTTATGTAGAAATGTTTTCTTAAACATGCAACATGTTAGTTGACTATTTAGCATGATGTAATTTATGAATAAGCACCAAATAAAAGGTGTTGCTGATGGAAATATTATGAGTCATGTGACCCATCCAGAGTGTAATGTGTTTTTTTCTGCATTTTATTGCAGTCCATGTAATATCATGCTGGTGCTAGAGGAAAGATTAGAGGACCAGTTAAGTACTCCTCTGAGGGTCATGCTATGGTGATCGATATGATAATTGACATTTTAGTCGGGAAGTCAAGGACAAACTGACAGATCAACATTGCCATTGAGAGAAACATGCTGACAGTACATAAAAATGATTATTTATCAGATTATAAATGCATACTGCCTGACAAAAATAACTCAAGAGCACAGAGCACCCCCAGATGAGTGTCTGACAAGTCAGATGGCCTCATTTTTACTTTCAAAACCTTCTGAGGGAATATTAAAGAGTCTGGTACCTCTATAAAAATCCTGTTTATCACCCATGCTTCCTTTTGACTCTGCCACAGGATATTTTCCAGGCTTTCCTGCTGATTCTCTGTGACAGAGAGTGCTGTAGGTATGACCGCAGAGCAGAGCTCCACCATTCATCATCCCAGTTACTTCATAGTTTCCCTATGGTTGGCCAGTGGACTAGAGTTAACTACACTTTTGGAATGTCATAGACTGTCTTACTGTCAGTTTTTGTCATTCCTGTACAAGCCTGACTATCTGACTCAAATACTCTTTGTTTCACAAACATAAAAAAAGGTCACATTATTCAATTTCATTAATTGTGTAAAGTCCTCATTGACCCATTTCAAATATTTTCTGTTCTTCGTATAGCTTCAGACGATGTCCAATTATCTCACATGTCCTGCAAATGAAAACCTGTCACACTCTGCTGAACAGTGAGTGCAGATACAGGATGTCCTCTGATCAGTCTCATTTTCAGCTCGACGAAGCGCCCTTTCTCCTGCTGCCGCTAACCTCCACATTGCTCTAACAAGAGTGAGACAAAGCTCTCACAAGAGTTTGGCCTCTTTGATCAGCATAAAGAATAACCACTACACTGATGCATTGCCAGGCACCATGGTTACTGAGTGACATGACAAATCGTTGGCCTCCCAGTCCTTGTGATTGTCTTGCATAGTTTTTGACAGTGATTAACAGCCCCAAGGGTGGACTTGATAAATGTTTGATTTAAACCTGGTTCCTTTTTAACTAGAACAGCACAAGTTTTGTTTTCTTCTGCATACGGAGTGCACCACTCACTCAGGCAGGATGGGGGTGTTGGATTTCAAGCCGGACCACTGAACCAGCTGCTAAGCAGGCACACGAGAGGAACAAAGCACCCTACTGTCCCCCCCACCCCACCCCACCCTTACAACCCACCCCCCACCCCCTTCCATTTGAGGATGGGACAAACTGGCTCTCGAAAGGCACCAAGGAACCTTTTTGCTGATGGTCCCCTTTACAATGCAGTCTTTTGGGGAAGGATTGCAAATAGAAAAGTAATGTCAGTCATCACAGCAGGGGTTCTGGCACTGATAAGGCCAAATGGAGAGGTCTTGATTACCAGAGAGGCTCTGAAAACGAAGCTAATCTTTTCTGCTTTTCCTCAAGAAGCATCTTGATGAATCCTGATTGCATTTGGCCAGACACAAACCGAGGAATCAACAACTTTTATCTCCTCAACCAGTCTTCCTGTCCCTCATCCTCTCTACCCACCCAACCCCCCTTTGTTGCTCTGAAATCAGTATTAGTTGGAAAACCTCTAACACCAGCATCTCATTCATTATTCCTGCAAACAGTCGGAGTGCTACATTGCTTAATACAGCATATCAAAAAGCATTTGGAGACAATGAGAGGCAGCCACAGGCATCCCACCTGCATGCTTGCTTTGAGTGTAGATTGTGGGCAGCAAAGAAAGATTAACAGGGGAAAAAATTTAGAACAATTAATCAAGATGACAAATATTACACAATTTACTAAATGGTTCGGTTGTTATAAAAATGAATATCTAATCTATTTGTATGAACAATTTGCTGTATTGGGTGTTCTTGATGTACAGCAGGCATCTCCATCTCATACCATAGGAAGGGAGGCTGCATATAGAGGGTTTGTCTATTTCAGGGCAAGGGGCGAGTCATTTCCCCGCTCCCACCCTCTGCAGGGTGCGGCCCTCCGGTTCATTGTACGGCTGGGGGTGGCGAACCTTCATCAGAATGGAGACGGAAATGGAATGTGCCATTGTAGAGTTTGACCAGAATCCCGTGGGACTGAATCACAAAAAAACCCACCACCTACCTACTCACACACAAATACACAGGGTTCGGGTTCCAATTCTGACCCGGGCCTCAGTGGATTTGGCCATGGGGGATGGGACAGTGGTGCTGTTGTTTGGATTGACGTCACTGAGGACGTTCAGTGAGAGTGTTGAGAGTTGAAAGGATGAAGCTGGATTGTTTGTTTTGTCCTAATCAATTTAATAAATGAATTATCAATATAATGATCTCTATTGAGCTGCACCCTAAGGCCAGCAATAAAAAACTACCATTGAGCTGTTCTGATGTTTCAGTGTCTTGGCTGCAGGCCTTCCTTGAGTGTCTTCCCTTATTTCTAAGGGTCCACAATAAAGCCAGTACACAGGTATATACTGGAATGGTGTATCAGTGCATTCAAAGCACTTTGTTAATCCTCTGCAACATCCATCTCTGGCCTGCATATCAAGCGCTTTATGACTTCTGCTTATCCAGATGTCAATCATCACTGCAGGTGATTATTTTTCCACACTTAACCAGCCATGAGGAATGGAGGAGTGCTGGTGCCTATTTTTTAAGAACAAGGGAGATGTGCAGAGTTGTGGCAACTACAGAGGAATATAGCTGTTGACCCCTTACAATGAAGTTATGGGAAAGAGTAGTTGAAGCTAGACTAAGGGCAGAAGTGAGCATTTGTGAGCAGCAGTATGGTTTCATGCCGTAAAAGGAGTACGACTGATGCAGTATTTGCTTTGAGGATGTTGATAGAGAAGTGCAGAGAAGGCCAGACAGAGCTCCATTGTGTTTTTGTAGATCTGGAGAAAGCTTATGACAGGGTGCCCAGAGAGGAACTGTGGTATTGTATGAGGAAGTCTGGAGTGGCAGAAAAGTATGTTAGAGCTGTGTAGGACATGTTTGAGGACTGTAAGACAGTGGTGAGGTGTGCTGTAAGTGTGACAGAGGAGTTCAAAGTGGAGGTGAGACTGCATTGGAGACCAGCTCTGAGCCCCTTCTTGTTTGCTATGGTGATGGACAGGCTGACAGATGAGGTTAGACAGGAATCTCCATGGACTATGATGTTTGCAGATGACATTGTGATCTGCAGTGAGAGCAGGGGACAGGTGGAGGAGAAGCTAGAGAGGTGGAGGTTTGTCCTGGAAAGGAGAGGAATGAAGGTTAGCGGCAGTAAGACAGAGTACATGTGTGTGAATGAGAGGGACCCAAGTGGAAGAGTGAGGTTACAGGGAGAAGAGATCAAGAAGGTGGAGGATTTGAAGTACTTAGGCTCAACAGTCCAGAGCAATGGAGAGTGTGGAAAAGAGGTGAAAAAGCATGTACAGGTAGGATGTAACGGGTGGAGGAAAGTGTCAGGTGTGATGTGTGATAGAAGAGTTTCAGCTAAAATGAAAGAAAAGGTGTACAAAACTGTGGTGAGACCAGCGATGTTGTTGGTCTAGAGACAGTGTCACTGAAGAAAAGACAGGAGAGAGAGCTGGAGGTAGCAGAGATGAAGATGCTGAGGTTCTCTTTGAGAGTGACCAGGAAGGATAGGATAAGAGGAGGTTTTTGGATGTAGTGAAAGAGGACATGAAGGTAGTTGGTGTGAGAGAAGAGGATGCAGAAGACAGGGTTAGATTGAGGCAACTGATTCACTGCGGCGACCCCTGAAGGGAAAAGCCGAAAGGAAAAGAAGAGGAGGACTCACGTCATACCGTACACGCATTGCACTGGCTGACGGCATCTGGAAGTGCGCTGTGTTCCGTGAGTCTCAGACTTCCAGACACAAAAGTGCTTTAAACAGTCGATAAGAGTGTGGAAAAAGGTAATACAGATAGACAGTGGTTTAATATCAGTATGGGGGAGGGTTCATAAACGTTTAAATTAACGTAAATAAAAAGATAAATATTTTGTCGCTATAACGTGGAATTCATTATTCGCGTGTGGTTTCTGTGGTTCAATTAACTGCGAGTAACGAGGGTGCACTGTATTAAGGCATATGCAAAATTTGAAATCTAAGTCAGCAAAAAAAAATAAAAAATGCCTGTCCACAGGAACAAGTGGGGTCCAACATGATTATGAGGCCAAGAAGCTTTGGAAAAAAGCACAAATTAAACCCTGGGAAGCCACAGAATACAGGCAAGGTTTATAATAAAAAGATCTTGTAGGATTGTTCTATGATCTTATCATGGCTCTGGACCTGTCACATGATACCAAGCAGAAAACAAGTCTCTAATATAACAATACCACATATATACAATGAGACCAAGATGTTATCACCAGTTTGCAATCTGCTGAACAACATCAGACGTTAAATATGTTAAAACCAACCTGTCTTATATGATATTGTGATAGAAAAAGTTACTGGTGATTTGATTCACAACTGAAAATAGTCTAAATAGTAAACAGGATGGATTTCCTCTATTTCCTGTGCGTGCCATGCATGAAAAGGAGTGACAAAAACTACAGAAACTGCATACGCCCATATATCTGCCTATATATCTGCAGTATATCACAATGTGAAAACTGACTCTTTTGCCCAACCCTCCCTTTGTCCTTTCATTGCTCCACTGTCTACCAATAAAAAGGAATAGAGTGTGACTTTCTTGCAAAACACTGGTGGTTAGGTAACACTTTGTTGATTGAATGAAGAGTTAGGCCACAATGTCCACCCATAACACACACATGCATGTATGCATGCAAGCACACACCTGCACACACACACACACACACACACACACACACACACACACTACTGCCACTGTTCAGTGATTGTTACAAAGACACACTGAGCACACAGTGGTAACTAAACAGAGAATGTGGTTTCGTGTGACATGTCAGACAAACGGATGTCACTGAAACGGTATTAGATGTGAGACTGATTTGCTATTCAATTTATTTGGTGACTTTTTTGAACCTATTCCAAGCTTCTTTCTATTTTTATCTATAATGTCATCATCAAGTTAATGCCACGACGACTGAATTTTAAGTTTGCCCATTGATAAATGTGAAATAATCAAACATAAATATAATGCAAGAGTGAATGACAAGAATGAATTAAGACTTGCGTCTGAGACCGTGGAACAAACACTCCATTACCTAAACAGACACTGAACAATACCTGACTTTGTCACAATGGCTTCCACGATAATGGCCCTGCTTACTTTTACTGTTTACTTTGAGAAGTGATTCATTATCTGTCACTGGATCGACCAGATATTCAACCACAATCTGTATGGCTGTGCTACATCTCCTACCCTGCACTCACTGCAGACCTTCAGCTGCTACTTCTGCTCAGACACCATGAAGGTGAGACAGTTTCTCTCACTCTTTTCTTTTGCCGTTGTGCTAGGAATTGCTGGGGCTCCATGGGAGTGTGAAGAGCACCAAGATGACGGCGTGGGGAAATCTTCCAACTGCAACAATCATGGGAAATCAACACAAATGTCCTGGGGGGTCTGTGCACAGGCCAAGACTCCCACAGACAACAGAAGGCAGCCAAAAACAAAGTCCTGACAATCCTGGCTCAAATAACGGTGATGGGTGTGACTGTTTCTTCCCATTGTGCACGACATGATATACTCTACGATCAGAATGTGGACTGGAAACTCAAGCAACTTTAACCTGAAATGCCACATGGATGTGTTGTTACTAGACATGAAGAATGAAATAATCATCTAATTAATCCCGTCTAATAGTCTGTTAAAAAAACACTGTTTATTCCACATACAGATACTAGACAGCTCAGCTGAAATGAGCTAAAAAGGCTCATTAAAAAGACCTTTGTCCGGCGTTGCACTGAAGGCCATACGGTGGAGTGACTACAAATAGACCGAATCCTCTCAAGCAACAGCTTGAGAGTGATTTGTTCAGGGGTAATACATCCTCTCTGTTTCACTTATAGAGTTGAAATCTAGATAACGGTCAATCATACAATGTCCCAGATCTCATCTACTGTATCTACAGCCAGTTCGAACCACATTAGCCTTTGATGAGGGTTGATGTAAGCAGCCACCACCGATTTGGCACAAAATTTCTCACTCTCACACTCTCGCTCTCTAGTCCGAATGAATCACTGAGGATACAGCCAGAGAAGAGCGATGACGCATGCAGTTTAGCTGCTAAATGTTTCTGCATGAAGTATTTCTGCCATTGCAAACAGAAATGATACCTTTCACAAATTGTAAGACAAGAAACACAAATCACCAGACACTTATGAAATGTGTTTTTCTAGATGGATCTACGTATATTTGTAATATGATCTGAGACAGGGAGATAGCATCAACTGCAGTCAGCAAAGGCTGAGTAAAAGTTTTACTGCCTGGTAAACAAAACAAAGACCTTTGGAACCAGTTGTGTGTTTCTGTGTGTGTGTTGTTCCACGATGACGACAGCGGCTTCTATTTTCTTCCCAGGACCATGCTCCATGTTTTGACCTTCATCACTGCTTGTTCAGTTTTTTTCACGCCTCCCCTGCACTGTCTCACTTTCACCTACCTCCTTTATCACACACGCACAGTATACACACACACACCACATCAAGGTAGCTATGGCAACCTCGGGTGAGGCTCTCAGTTTCTGCAGAAAGGTGTCGCTCTCTCTCGAACCCTCTTTCATGGCTCTTCAAAGAAGAGACCAGACAAACATAGTTCAGATGTCACTGTTGAACAGATGCTGTGTGTGTCGTACACGGCTGTACGTGTGTGAGTTTGTGCTGTATGAGGGTTGCATGGGTGTGTTTGTGTGTGTGTGTTTCACTGGCAAAGCACAGGAATGTGGGACAGGATGCAGGAGAAAAAATTCCAGAAAGAGTCAATGTGAAAAACAAACTCTGAGGTGCCTCCAAATTTGTAAAATGGAGACAGAGGGAAACTAAACAGCATCCCTCGGGTCCAATTTACACAGACAGATGGCTGCTATGTCTTCTTGCCTCAAGTAATTTTCTCAATCTATCTCTGATACACTGTGGTCTTATACACTGTGCTTATTTCTGACTGTATCTGACAGAATTTCACTGGATTTATAAAACTCTGGGAGGATGTCTGGATTAAAAATCCAATGACTTTGTTAGGAGTGTCCTTGTTTGTTTCTGCACCACTTCCCTGGGGATTGCGTGCGAGTGTGAACTGCACAGACACAGCTCCATCAGGCCATCTGTGGATAGCATTGAGAATAAATAAAGAAACAATTGCTGTGTATTTTCAGAACAAACAACATAATACGGCTTTGTTCAGACACACCAGATTATAAGGCACACTGTTGGTTTTTGAGAAAATAAAAGACTTTTTGGTGCACCTTATAGTGCAGAAAATACCGTAATCTTGTAATCATGTTACAATGGAGAAACTTAAAGGAAATCTTTAAAAAAATACTTAGGCATGGCTTTGATTCAATTGTTGGATGTAGCTTTAAATGCTGCTTATGGATGAAACGGTTCAATGTTTGGGAAATATTCTGAAGATGTCAAAATGACGAGATCAGTAAACAGGAAGCTGGTTAACCTGGTCACTTAGTTTGGTTTACAGTCTCATGACTGAGAGGTGGATGATTTGTTGCTTTTCCCCAGTTTCCATTCTTTGTGCTAAGCTACGCTAAACCGTTGCTAGTGGCCTATTTACTATGGAGAAGTCTTTTTTTTTTTTTACTTTAAACAATAATCTGTTACCAAATTGTCAGACAATGCCTAAACTGATTTCACAAAAGACATATCTGCTATCTTACCTCCTCAGCGTCGCTTTAACAATAAGCTCTGACCTTTTACGACCTCCCTGACCTCCCATCAGCTTCGGGGATCATCACGAACATTGACCGAGCTGCAGCACAATGAAGACGCTTGTTATGCTCCTGCAGTTTGCGTAGAAAAGCTTCGATTGTTGGGCCTATAATTCTATTATTACTCAGCTCTAATCAATACAAACCTTCTGTCACATGGGTGGAAAACTAAATGACCTTGTCGTTATGTTACATGGTATCAAACAAAGGACACAGAGAAACAGGAAAAAATATCTGTTTTGCTTGCTTGTTTGCTGCTGGTTCAGCTCAATGTGGCCCTTCTTCCCACTTCTTTTCCACCTACGGTAATTTTGCAGTGAGGAGATGTGGACAGACACAGCCTCAGGGGTAAACATCTAGGGTTCTAGATTGGATGGACTGTCTTCGTTTCAAGTGCTTTTTAATGAAACATGGTCCAGCTGAGCTCACAGCTGCAGATGGCGGAAAAAAACCAAACATCTGACCTGGCAACAAGTGGCCTCTGCAAGAGTGGGAATGCACCCATAATGTTTTACAGAGACAGATTAAAGGTGGGAAGATCCCCTCGGTGTGACTCATGTTGTGGAAATTGAAAAAAAATAGAGACACCAATCATTTCCTGTCATTTGCTTTGAGGGGTTTGTGATGCGTTTTCAAAGTATTTTCTCGTTGTGGAGCTACAGGAAGTAATTTCAGCTGAACTTTGAAGCGCTGTGAAACAAATCACGCCATGTTATTTGAAGCACTTTCAGGTTTTGGCTGACAGAGATGGGATTGTTTGGTCCCCTGTTCTCCTGATCCCAGCTGAACCAGGTTGTTTGTCCTCTCACCCACAGTAAATGTCCTGCCAGATGACCCGACCCACGACCCTGCGCAGCTGCAGCCAGGAGCCTGTGGGTGCAGCTTATCCATGACACTGATGCAGAGCACCTACAGCTGGATGCATAATTATCCAATGCCCACTGTAGGTCATGCTTAATGGAAAATTACTATCTAGCAGCTGTTACAGTCTAAAAACCACCATATCACAGATATTTCCCCTGGAAAATTTCTATGACAAAATTCTGCTTTTACTGAGTACTGGAGTATAAAAACTATTTGAACCCCTTCATAAAAAAACACGACTAGTAATTTTCTAATTTTACTGCATTTTTTCTATGGAAAGCCTCCCTCTGTGTTGCATTCAGGAGTTTTCATGTCATGGTAAATGGAGAAACGTGACCGTGAGATGCAGAAACTTTCAGCTGCTCTTATTCTAACTGTGACTCACCTTATCAGAGCTGACGCTCAGCTTTTTTTCCACGTGGGTGTCGATTTCTCCGTTGCTCCGTGGGACCGGAGTGGACTCTTCACGCGTCTCCTCCTTCTCCTCTTCCTCCTCCACCACTTTTCCGCCCGCCTGCCGCTGATCGTCGCTATCATTGGCGTCCACCTCCCCATCCCCATCCACCTCCTCCACCACCACCACTGCCTCCTCCTCCTCTTCCTCCTCCTCGTCCAGGGGCAGCGGGACGCCGTCGGTGACGTACTCCCGCAGACACTTCAAGTTGTGTTTTTTCAGCAGCTGCTCCGTGTCCGGGTCCACCACGATGAGCTCCAGCCGGCCATCGGTGGCTCGTATTCGGGTCACGACCTGCTGGTGGCTCTCGTTCTCCACGTCCTCTCCGTTCACGAACACCAGCCGGTCTCCCGCGCGGAGCCCGGAGGTTTCCGCCGGGCTGTCGGGCTCCACCAGCCGGATGAACTGCCCCGTCTTACCTTTCTCCCCGTGGAGGTGGAAGCCGTAGCCGTTGTCCCCTTTCTCCAGCGTGCACAGCCGCGGCCGCAGATACTGGCTTTTACTCGGCATGTTCGATTAAGGCTTTGATGCAGTTGTTGATCAACCTGTTGGGGCGAAGCCGACCTGCTCGGGATGCTGTCCGGGAGGTGACTGAGTGGGACCCCTGGAAATACACACCCGCCCCCACCCGCTTCTCTCGGGAAAGTAGTCCGTGGGAAACGGCTGGTGTTTGCTCCACTCTGTCGCCCACTTTTCCAGTCGATATCAGGTCTGATTTGACCCTCACACCTGTCGTGGATCCTCGCCGTGACGGCAGAGACTGAGGGTCCCGACGATCAGCCGCTCGCTATCAGCCTCTGAGGAAGGAGGAGGTGCGTTCACGGACCAGCCCAGCTGGCAGCCGTATGCAAAGTAGAGGGACGGAGGAGTCAACACCACCCGAGGCTGAACGCACAGGAAACGGGTCGGAACCAAAACTAATACCGCCAGGGCCCAAAGTCATTATCTGAACATATTTAATATAAAACCTTATTTTAATGAAATGATAACCCCCTGTCTTGTAGTTCTTTATTTATTTATTTATTTATTTACCTTTTCACGTCCCTGCCTTTCAGGTCAGGTCTTTGTAATTTAGGCTGCTGGAGATGGCATTTTTCAACCAATACAGTATTTCTTTTTGTCTTTTTCTGGATATCACTTCGTAGTTTAAAATGAATATGGACTAAAGTGAAGTTATATTAGTTTAAATGTTGAAGATTTCATCTCTTGATTTGATCACACATGTACATATTTTCCGACCTGTGTTGATTTGTTAAATTCTGGATATGGATATGTATGTTTTTTTCAGGTGGGGATATATCATACTCAAATGACTCTTGTTAAAATTTCTCTAACTTTGAGAACTTTTGAAATGTTCTTCTAAATTTTATTACATACATGCTGTATGTCTATTTTTGTGTACGTTTTTAGATGAAGGAATTACACAAAATACACATTTATATTAGTTTGTTCTGAAAACTTAACGTTTGCTGTTTCGTTCAATGATATAATAGAATTCCAATATGTTTTTACCCCAGTTCCATTACTTCCAATTACTAAATAAGACTTCTGCAGATTAAATCTTAATTAAGAACACAAATTCAGTGGAGTCATGTATAAAAATATATCTTGTCAGTTGATTCAGTGCTCCTCTGACCACTCAGAGAAATGAGTGACCTGCAAAAATAACGTTTGACAGGAACCTGCTGAACTAAAACCACAGAAAGGAGTCAACTGTTCAGCTGAGAACGTCAGACTTGGAAAGAAGACATCTGTGAACACAACCTGGGAATGTAAAGCTGAAGGAGCATCAATATAAATAAATGTGGTATGATCACAACTCAGATTGGGCGACACAATGACTTTTTCCACAGTAAAGGACCAGATTACATCATTATTGTGTCTGCAGTGTGATACAGTACATGGTTACGAAAAGGGAGGCACATTCAGGTGCAGGCCTGCAGCCAAGATGAATGAGTCATGAAACGTGTATTCATGTATATAATGTCCACAAACTCCACAAAACACAACTTTAATACAAATATCCCACAAAAACATCATAACATAGGAGTTGCGTGTCCGTTCCAAAACTAAAGCTCTGCACTGGCAAAAATGTGGTAATTACATGTGTGCTGAACCTAACTGTGCAAACACAACACTTCTCTTTTGTTTTGTGACAACAAACAGGGTGACTGCTGCCACACAGTGGATCCCTAACATCAGCACATCCCGTCACTTGACTGTCCTTGACTTCAATAAAACGCAACACATACATTACACACTCTCTCTCTCTCTCTCTCTCTCTCTCTCTCTCTCTCTCTCTCTCTCTCTCTCTCTCTCTCTCTCTCTCTCTCTCTCTCTCTCTCTCTCTCTCTATATATATATATATATATAAATATATATATAAATAAATATATATATAATATATATATATATAATATATATAATATATATATTATGTAATGTATGTTGGGTTTTATTTTGTGTGTGTATATACGTATATATGTCCACACACAATTAAATTAATTAATTGATTTCTTTTTTCCTGGCAGTTTGTGATCAATGTGACACCTCAGAGAGTGGACAAATGTGAAACAGTTTGTTGTGTACACTTCTGTGTCAATGGTCAAAGGCAAATTACATGCAAAGTACCATTGACATAGAAAAACCCACATTGTCATGAGTTTTATCTTAAAATGATTTCAGTGTGAATTAAATGGCATGAGAAAATAACCACCAATTATTTGAGATCTTACAGTTTATCAAGTGTTGTTGACGTCGTGAGAGTAACATACATACAGATGATGGTTGTCACACAAGGCTTGCTTCCTGTTGCCAGTAGGGGTCATAATGACTTTAACTCAAAAACTGACAAGTTGATGCCTTCAGGCTTGGAATCTTATAAATGTGAAATCTGATCCTCTTAAGACATTTCGCATTTGAGTCACTACTTCTTGTTTGTCAACATGCACCAGGCTGCCATCACCATTCCATTAAATGTGAACAGCCATACACTGGTAATATCTCAGTCATGTTTATTAAAGTACAGCATCTGCAAATAGCAAAAATCACCTAAATTGCACAGTTAATTCAAAATGGCTGACTTCCTTTTTAAGTCATGACACAAAGACACATTTTTCTTTGAGATGTTACATCAAATTCTGCACCTGTAAATGAAATGTAAAAGCGAGGGCTAATTCATTTGAAACATGAAGGGGAGTTTTACTGATTCATTTGCCAAACCCAAACTTGAAATATTTTCGACATGTAATTTTTAGCACTGTAACACGTGTGCAAAGTTTCAGGAGTTTTCAAAATCTCCTTACCCATCAACAGCAAGTTTCTGTTTTATGGAAAAATATTGGCATTCACAGCGGCTATGCCGCTCAACAAAAGCTCACAATTTACACAATAAAGCATCACCGAGTTGTTATGGCTTTTCTGACATACGGCATGGCAAACTGTTAATATAACCTGTTAGGAGTACACCAAAATATAAAACATTTCCTGTTACCACTCGGTGGCGCTTTGACAACAATTTAACATTGGCATGGCCATGTCTTCAGACCAGGACTGGCTTCCAACATGTGACATTTGAGGCAGATTGGAATATGTACAGTTGATTTACACACTATTTTCTATTTAAAGGCAGAACATAGAAATTCACTGTATCTCCACGCAACAACATTCAACAACAACTCATAATCTGAACAAATCTTCATTCTTAAGGTGTAAAGATTGTAAGGACTAAATTCGAGCTTGATTAAGACAATTGTCTCAGAGACGTCTGTGACAGAGTTCATGGGTCATGGAATAAAAGTTTTTGTAGATCTAGATCTGACACACATTTAAAAAAGTGTGTAAAGGTATACGAAACCTACGATCTTTAGAGGACACCAGAAAATTTTCATCACAAGTGAAGCATCGAAACCCATTGAGTTTTCTGGCCCTAATAATAACAATCTTTTCATAATGTAGCCAGGTGCCACAGTGGGATGATCCTCCAGCACAATTACATGTTAAGTACTTTGAATGTAATACAATTTAAATGTCACTGGCCCTGAAGATTCAGGCATAAAAAGTAGGCGATGGCACACCAAATGTCGGCTCTAACAGCACTACAGACGTGAACAGACGGGGTCCTTCAGCTACAATCTGACTGTGGGATTGAAGACCACTTCTCAAACACATGATTTTGAAGATCATAAGGCCAAAAGGGAATCTTTTAATGGCCTGGTAAAACAAAACTATGCACTTAACAGTGTAAAATGCTATATGCACATAAACAGCCGCACTGATTGGTCATATAAAACTGTCATATATCAGGAGTCAGGCCCAATGTCTCTGCTTGAACTCGTCACATGAAGCGTTATCAAGTCCAATGAGCGCAACTTTGCACATTGCAGGCCCAATACCTGGGCCTGCAGGAGATTGTGCAAGATATTTAGAGTGAATGGCTTTAACCTGACAACCAAGGCTATGACTGGAGAGTGTGTCGTAGTACAGCTATTAGCCAACAGCTAACGCAATGCATTCACACGGTGTTGTTTCTCGTAACCATCAGCGCTCCATAACTTGTTCCAGTGACTCCCTATCGTTCCAGTGAAGATCAAGTAACTGACAATGAATTTCCAGCTGATAAGCGCTCATTCTGTATTGCTGTCCACGCTACACTGAGTGATTGTCAGTGTCCGTCTCTTTTTCTGAGCAACACTGTATAATTTATAGATTATCATTTATGTGTTTGTCCCTGCCATTGGATATAGCATTTCACTTTAGAACTCCTGACTTTTGATAGAACAGTCACAACAAATACAACAAACATTTCTACACATGACATAAAGAGATTTAAATTCACATTTCAGTCAAGGGATGATGGCCAATCCGGATTCACTCCCATCTAATAAGCTCAGAGGAGAACACAAGGATGTCCGCATCTCTGA